>NC_142931.1:132901737-132921737 GCF_046866305.1 Octopus bimaculoides | reverse complement strand
CTCCTCCTCTCCTTCTTCTTCTTCTTCTTCCTCCTCTTCTTATTCCTCCTCCTCCTCCTCCCCTTCTTCTTCTTCTTCTTCCCCCTCCTCCTCCTCCTCCTCCTCCTCTTCTTATTCCTCCTTCTCCTCCTCTTCTTATTCCTCCTCCTCCTCCCCTTCTTATTCCCCCTCCCCCTCCTCCCCTCCCCCTCCTCCCCTCCCCCTCCTCCCCTCCCCCTCCTCCCCAACCCCCCTCCTCCCCTCCCCTCCTCCCCTCCCCCTCCTCCCCTCCTCCCCTCATCCGCCTCCTCCTCCTCCTCCTCCGCCTCCGCCTCCTCCCCCTCCTCTTCCTCGTCCACTTCCACCTCCTCTTCCTCCTCCACTTCCTCCTCCACTTACTCCTCCACTCCCTCCTCCACTTCCTCCACCTCTTCCTCTTCCCCTTCCTCCACCTCTTCCTCCCCCCTTCCTCCTCCTCCACCTCTTCCTCCTCCTCCTCCTCCTCCTCCTCCTCCCCTTCCTCCTCCCCTTCCTCCTCATCTCCCTCCTCATCTTCCTCCCCCTCTTCCACCCCTCTGCCTCCTCCTCGTCTTCCTCGTCTTCCTCCTCCTCCTCGTCATCGTCATCATCATCGTTATTATCGTCATCGTTGTCATTGTCATCATTAGTATCATCTTCATCATTATAATCATCGTCATCATCGTTGTTGTCGTCGTCATCGTCATCATCATCATCATCATCATCGTCATCATCATCATAAACACCATCATCATTACCACCACCACCAATGTGATCATCATCATCAACATCATCACCATCATCATCATTGTTTTACATCTGGGTTTTTTTTTCAATATTTGAACAGGTAGGAAGGACCTTCTCCATCACAGCACCTCAGCATGTTGAAGTTCTTTATCCTCTCTTTTGTTTGTGTGTTTCAAACTCTTGAGATCAACTTCGCTACTTCCTATGTCTTTCTTGGCCTGTCTATATCTTCTACAGGTTCCATCTGCTTCAATTGCTTGGCACTTTTTGCCACATAAAAAGCACAGGTGCTGGTGCCACATAAAAAGTACTGGTGATGGGGTCAAGTAAAAAAAACACTGGTGATGGTGCCAAGTAAAAAGCTCTGGTGATGGTACCACATAAAAAGCACCCAGTACACTCTGTATAATGGTTGGCATTAGGAAGGGCATCCAGCCATAGGAACCAAGCAAAAGTAGACTATGGAATCTGGCGCAGCCTCTGACTTTGCCAGCTCCTATCAAGCTGTCTAACCATGCCAGCATGGAAAACAGACATTAAATGATGATGGTGATGATGATGATATGGATGATGACGACGATTAGCAGCTCAGTCTTTTCTCTGGCTCCTTACATCTGATAAGTCTTCTATCCAGTTTTTCTCACAGCTCATTTCTGTCCCCTCCTCCATGCATTCCCTGCATTCAATCTCCATGTTTTTTTTCTTACCATGCAGCATTGCATTTTGTATGCGAGTATCATATGATATACTCTCAGTATATAAAGTATGAATGACTTTGTTGGCAGCAGATTTAATACTGCCCCCAAAAGGTTTTGCACCCTTTCTTTTCTTACTCTGGCTGCTCTACATTTGGAACTCATTCCTTCATTATTAATTCCTTCACCTAGACAATGGAAACTCTGTGTGTGTGTGTGTGTGTGTGTATGTGCATGTGTGTGTGTGTGTGTGTGTGTGTGTGCATATATATATATATATTTGAAAAGTATTATGTATTTGAAAAAAAATGAATAGAAATGAGTTTTCTATAAACATCTAATTATTAAAGTGGGAAAATTATCAGAAAATCCATTTCTATTAATTTTTTCAAATGCATTTATATATACATATTATAATGAAAAACAGAAAAAATCTTGTGAAATACAATTACTCAGGGTTTCCTGGCTGAAACAGCAATTTATTTTGCCATTTATCAAATCTTTTTGTGGTTTTTATTATGATAATATCTTTACTCTCTTAACTGATTGAGTGCTATACTATTTGTTGAAAATCATATCTATCAATCTATTTATCTGTCTGTCTGTCTGTATCTCTCTCTCTCTCTCTCTCTCTCTCTCTCTCTATATATATATATATATATATATATATATATATATACAAGGTGGGCGCTGAAAAGTTCCTGGTTTTGGGTAAAAGAAAATACTGGAGGATCAGTTAATTATGATTTTATTCAACATATTCCCCTCTCATATTCACACACTTATTGCAGTGGTCCTTTAGTTTTTCTAATCCTTGTAAAAGAATCCTGAAGGTTGGCCTCCAACCAGGCCCTTCACAATGCCCTTACATCCAGGAACTTTAAAGCACCCCTCACACACACACACACATACACACACAAATACACACACACACACATGCACACATTGTTGTTGTTGGCACTCCGTTGCTTACGACGTCGAGGGTTCCAGTTGATCCAATCAACGGAACAGCCTGCTCGTGAAATTAACGTGCAAGTGGCTGAGCACTCCACAGACACGTGTACCCTTAACGTAGTTCTCGGGGATATTCAGCGTGACAAGGCTGACCCTTTGAATTACAGGCACAACAGAAACAGGAAGTAAGCGTGAGAGAAAGTTGTGGTGAAAGAGTACAGCAGGGTTCGCCACCATCCCCTGCTGGAGCCTCGTGGAGCTTTAGGTGTTTTTGCTCAATAAACACTCACAACGCCCGGTCTGGGAATCGAAACCGCAATCCTATGACCGTGAGTCTGCTGCCCTAACCACTGGGCCATTGCGCCTCCACAGACACACACACACACACACACACACACACATTGTTTATTGCTTCCCAGCCACATGGTTTTAGGTTCAGTTCCATTGTGCAGTACCTTGGTCAAATATCTTCACTTATAGTGTCAGGCCCACTATTAAACCACATAATACTGCTTGTTCTAGTTTACCTGAGTAAATGAAAAATAGAACCAACTTCATGGTTGAGTGGTTTGTTGTAAGATGGGTATCCAACTGTAAAAAAAAACAATTTGTTCAACTGACATCTGTCTATTACTCATCATTTAAACCAATGGTGATCTGTTTTCTTAAACACATAACATTACTCATTCTAGTTTGCCTGAGTAAATGAGAAATAAAAATTCTCTTACTTTGTGGTTGAGTGGTTAGTTGTAAAATGGCTGGTCAGCTGTAACAAAAACTATTTTTTGCTTTTAGTGTGTTCTTAGAGTCTGTTCAGACAATTCTTAGGAGTCTGAGACCCCTTATTAACCCTCTAGCGTTTAGATTAATTTGTCAAAAGTAATCCTTATTTATTCACATTTAAAAAAAATTATCTGATATTATTTTGTAGCTTCAAGATAGGAAAGATGTAATTGCTTATTTTTAGAATGACATTGCAGGGTAGGTGTGAGAGGCTGGTTCTGGCCAGTTTGAGCATAAAATATGTAGAATATTTGGGCCGGATACAGCCGGTTTAAACACTAAAGGGTTAAATATGCCTGGCAAAACTGTGTGTCAGAAAATTCCTTCAAGATTTAAGAAGTCTGCTTTTGTCTGATTGAGTGTGTTGTGTGTTGAACCAATAAGGCACCGGACAATCAGCTGTTTATGTATTCTCTCATTGGTATTGTATGGCATCACCGGTAAAACACTTAACTCCTAATGGTCTAATCCTCTTAGCTCTAAGATCCTATGTTGTTGTTTAGCCCCGGGTCAGCCTGGATCGAGAGGACTTATCTTCAAAGGCATTCCAGCTTTGACCATTTCACCCTTTATTCAATCATAGTTCATGTATGACCACATTATCCGTTGTGTACTTCTTTTAAGACAAAAGGTGTCTTTTCAACTTCTATTTTTAGCAGTTTATGCGATCAGATAAATATTCTCTTTTCTGCATGAGTAACTTGGAACCATTGTAAGCAGCAATAACTTTATGAAATTAAATAGTTTTCTTGGTATGTAATGATATATCAGCTGCTTTTGTAGAAAAAAATCTATTTATGTTAGATTGATATTGGGTATGGCTGCGTAGTTAAGTAGCTCACTTTGCAACCACAAGGTTTTGGGTTCAATCCCATTACATGGCACCTTGTGTAAGTGTCTTCTACTACAGTCCCCAGCTGACCAATACCTTGTAAGTGAGTTTGGTAAATGGAAACTTTGTAAAAGCTCATTGTGTATATACATATATGTATGTCTCTTCTATTTTTTAATTGTCATAAATATTCCCCTGAGGAGGGAACCAGTTTCCAACAAAGATACAAGGCTCCATCTTTGGGATGTAGTTAACACAGACAAATTCACATTTGGAACTTGAGAAAAGTCTTGCATACTTTTACTGTTCCACTCACAGATTGAACTTGTAATGTACGAATCAGCCGGTCAATTTCTCTTTCTGAAAATCCCAGTTTATCCAGATTCTCCTTTAAGCATTTACTAACGAAACCTAGTGCTCCGATTATTATTGTTATGAATATGAATTCATAGTCTGGATATAGAAGCTGGAGGTTTTCTCATAGATATCCTCCTTTTCTTTGACTTTCAAAGAGATATTTATATCTGCAGGGCAGCTAACCTCTATGATGGTACATACCTTTGCCCTTCTGTCCCAAACAACAATATCCAGCCTGTTATGCTTACATTTGAGAGAAGTATTGATGGGAATATTCTACCAGTATTCCTTGAGTTGGTGTTTATTCCATAACAGAGGAATTTTATAAGTTTATTTCAGGACAGTCTTTTTTGCGGATGGCATTGTAAATTGTTTTAGCAGCAACATCGTGCCGCATAGGGAGGTAGTATTGTCATGACATTTTAGGACAGCTGCTAATCACGTGTAATGTCTTCCACAGAAACATGACATAGCCTACGTATGTAGGGGAGGGGCAAGTCAATACAAGGCATAGGTAACCTTTTACTTTCAATATGTTTCACATGTTCATATTGTGTATCCAACAGACAACACTGACCTCACATTATTCCAACCACTGCAAGATTACTAACTATGTATATATGTGTGTTTGTGCATGCGTGTGTGTGTGTGTGTGTGTGTGTGTGCATGCGTGTGTGTGTGTGTGTGTGTGTGTGTCTTTGTGAATGTGTTTGTTCCCATGTTGGCTTGCTTTTATATGTCCCTGTAACTTAGCAGTTTGGGAAAAGACACTGATAGAATAAGTACTGAACTTAGAAACCTTAAAATAAGAACTGAGAGTAATCAGTTTGACAAAAATATCCTTCTAGGTGATGTCGTAGCATGGCCACGGTCCAATGACTGAAACAAGTAAAAACATAAAAGATATCTAGTGGAATTTATCTCTCATCTATTTATGGTTAGGAAAACTGAAGCTAAGCCCTTCTTTGTGGACCCCTTTGTTTCAGAAAAGAACTTTAGTGTGCAGAATGTATTGACAGAGCATGAGTTTTAGCTCCCTGAATGGCAGCCAAATTTTGTTGCCCTCTTCCTTAAATGTAACATGCTTTCAACTACAGCAAACATACTGTTATGTCTCAAGCTACTGCTACCTAGCACTTTCGGATGATCGCTACTCGACTGCTACTCAAGAGCTACTCAACTCCTCTACCACGGCTAGACTACCTCTATTTATGTTTTGGGTGATCCTACTTCTTCGCTTGGGGGCGTCGACACAACACACACATATATTAAGTAGCTACCCTATGTGGTCAGCACCCCTTTGCCATTGGCTCAATGTTGTAGAAGTTGTTGCTTAGCTCCAGATAAGTCATGATTGGGCAGACCTTATGGTCAAAGGCGTTGCAATCATGGTCACTCCATCTTATCTTCTAAATTATGGTGCTGTTGTCATTATTTAGGTGAGGAGTTCTCAGCCATTTTTTATTCATGGACTCTTTTGATTGCCATTTCATTCTGGAGCCTCCCCACCCCTAGCCATTTGATATTTAAAAACTAGTTTTACTGAAACTTCCTTCAAAATCCCTATTTTGTTTTGCACACATTCCCTTGTGTAGGTTGAATTATGTAAACTGTTTGAGAAAGAAATCTAAGTGTTTCTTGCAAAACATAGCGATACATATATCTAAAGCAAAATTTTTTCAGGGGTCCTTAAAATACCATTGTGAATCCTCAATTTACTATTTTCTTGCATGGGCCCTGAAGATCTTATATGGACCCTCAGGGGCTGTGTGGACCTTGGTTGAGAATCACTGGGGTCAATGTTATTAACTTGCCCTTCCCTTTAAAATGCTGGCCATGTGCCAAAATTAAGAAGAATTATTTAGGCAGAGGTCAGCCCTGATATAGCCAAACTATGACGAAAGGTATTTCATCAGCAGTCTTTGTGCACATTTAGTGTATCTATTACTACATTAATTATCCAATGTGTTTTCCCTGCTCAAAACAGAGTGAGATTTGCCTGCTATTTCTTGCAGGTTAAACAACTACATAGAGGTCATCTTCATTGACTCACATAAAGGCCTCTCACAGGTGTTCTCAGATGGAGAAAGCTGTGTGGATTTGTCTATGAGTGACAATAGATGTTGATGGCCAAAGACAGTGCTTAGTTTTCAGGTGAATAATCTCTTACCACCACCTGTACATACCGATTGACTTCCTTACAATTAGCAAGTATGCTTATAATACACATGTTTCTCCACCCCTTTACTTTCAATAGGTTTCACAAGTTCATATTGTATGTCCAACAGACAACACTGACCTCATGTTATTCCAATCACTGCAAGATTACTAACTATATTTCACAACACAGCAATGCATATCTTTATAACAAATCATGCACTCTAACTCTTATATGAAGTGTAAAAATTCCCTTTTTTTTTGTCACTAAATGTAATAACATATCACTAAAAATTCTTCCACCCACTTGATATATATATATTTTTTTAATGCTATCCCTCATTCCAACCCCCAACACTAATTAGGTCACTAGGTAACATAACTTATGTGGTACTTCCAGTGAACTGTTCACATAATTATTTGCATCAGTAAACAAGTTTACTGAAATTTTTCATTCAGTGTAAGTCTATTTGATACACCAACAACTTACAAAACTTGTACATCTCCAAGTTGAACATACTAATGATATTAAAGAAATAAATAAAATTATAAATCAATGATTAAATAATTAGTTTAAAAAATAATCAATTAAAACTCAATGTTTAACATTTCTAACAGCCACACATTTATCAGATATTTCAACTATTGACAACAAAATATTTTTGCTTTTAATCAAAAGAGAATTTTCTTTAACCCCTAAAACATGTTAAACTCCTAAAACATATATTTCTCTGCATGACTAGAAATATTTGCTTTTAATTTTTCTCACTTCTAAACAGAAACAAATGCATTTCCCCTTCTTATTTATGAAAACTAATAGAAATCCTTGATAACTCAGGAAATAGCTATTCACCTCATCGCAGAGTCTGTACATGATGAATTTCCTGTGGGATCAGCCAAAAACTCACAGTTTATAACAGAAACCAGATCTTAGATCAGTGTTTCCTAACTGGGTTTCTCTAAGAGGTTACTTGGGGTTCTGTGAGAAATAATGGTAAATAGATGCAAACATGTATGTCTAATTAAGAAGTTTGTTCTGGAACCACAAAATTTTGCGTTTAAGTCCCTCTGTGTAGCACCTTTGGTAAGTGTGTCTTGAGCTGACCAATGTCTCCTGAGTGAATTTGGCAGGTAGAAATTGTGTGTATACATGTGTGTGTGTGTGTCTGTGTGTGTGTGTGTGTATGTGTGCATGCGCGCGTGTGGTGTGTGTGTGTTTGTGCATGTTTGAGCATGTGTGTGAGTGTGTGTGTGTGTGTGTCTTCGTGTCTGTTTCTCACTGCTTGACAACTGTTGTAGGTTTGTTCACATCCCTGTTGCTTAGGGGTTGATTTGATTGACTAAAACAACATTGACTTTCTGAAACCTGATGATCGAGACTAATGTTTCTCAACCAGGGTTCTATGAAAGGTTCCTTGGGGTTACGTGAGAAAGAGTGTGATAAGCTAATGCTAGTTTCATTTTGCTCTTACCCTATATGACAGTGGCCTTATACCAAAATACCACTATCCCTCTATGTTGTAGTGCCACACTGCTACTTTACCATGGTACTTGGACAAAACAAATCTTAAAAAACTGCCCCAACTGAACCAGATCCATAAAGCTTAGTTTTTAAATAACCAAAGAAGTTAGGCTGAGTATTTCACATAACGACCACTATAAGATTTCAACCAATGAAACATGTGAACCAAAGACACCGGCTGTTCTGTTTCAGCATGAGGATAAATCAAATCCATTTAAAACAGAAGCCAATATCAAATAAGCCAATCTAGTGGAATAATGCTTGCTTTGTAATTTACCATGACAGGACTCCCAGGTGTGAAGTAAGAAAAAGATAATGCACAGCTGCTAGTTTTTAAAAAATTAGGTTAATATATGAAAACAGTCCACTTGTGGTCAACTAATTCTACAAAAAGCAGGACAGCATATCTATGTCCAGCAGCTTAGAAAGCTATTGTCAGAGCTGGTGCTACATCCAGTCAAACTAGGTATTCACCTGAGGTGCTAGAATCTGGGTGCATCGCATGAATTCTAGCCAATTTCTTAATGCATCTACAAATGTGAAAACTTCATAACAAAGAGAACATGTATGGTCATTCATTGAACAAAGGAGAATGAAGAACCAAAGTGAGGTGCAGGCAGAGGAAACAAGAGTCATGTGGTGTTATGCCCGTTACATGATTTGCCATGGAACAGTTTGAATTTTACTACATGATAAAATAACTAAGTGATACGTGTGATCATAAAACAAAATTTCTTGTTTGTAAGTTAACTAACATTTTCTGACTGCATTTTTGAGCATGATGGTCTTACCTGTTGTTGGCACTCCGTCGCTTACAACGTCAAGGGTTCCAGTCGATCCGATCAACAGAACAGCTTGCTCGTGAAATTAACGTGCAAGTGGCTGAGCAATCCACAGACACGTGTACCCTTAACATAGTTCTCGGGGATATTCAGCGTGACACAGTGTGACAAGGCTGGCCCTTTGAATTACAGGCACAGCAGAAACAAGAAGTACGAGAAAGGTGTGGTGGAAGAGTACAGCAGGGTTCGCCACCATCCCCTGCCGGAGCCTTGTGGAGCTGTAGGTGTTTTCGCTCAATAAACACTCACAACGCCCAGTCTGGGAATCGAAACCGCGATCCTATGACCGCGAGTCCGCTGCCCTAACCACTGGGCCATTGCGCCTCCACAATGGTCTTACTAGTGCTGGTGGAAATAAAAACCACCCAGCACACACTGTAAACTATTTGACATGAGGAAGTGCAATTCTATATTGCTGGGATGATGAATTTCTATCATGTTTAGTGTTTATATCATTCATATTGGTGTCCACATCTTGATTGTTGCTTTCACTACATCCTGACTGCTGTGTGCTCCAGCCTTCTTCAGGTGTCTTGTGTTGAACTCGGTTGTTGTATCAGGCATAGCATAGTAGATAACCTAGAGGTTCCAAGTTCAGTCCCAAGCAAGGCACTAAGGCAGTTCATATAATTCAACTGAAACAAAAAATGCCACAAAATGCAGAGAGCAGAATGAGAACAGTGTATCCTTGTAGATCAAATAAAGGGTTAGGTTTGAAATTCAAATACCATAACTGAATTCAACACAAAGCACCTGAAGAAAACTGGAGCACACAACAGCTGAAACTTGGTAAAAGAAATAATCAAGAGGAGGACACCAGTCTGGTTAATATAAACAGTAGACATAAGGAAATGCATTCAGCCATAGACACCAGGCCAAAACAGATACTGGAGCATGATGCAGTCCTTGGGCCAACCAAGTTCTGTCAAACTGTCCAACTCATGCCAGTATGGAACAGGGACATTAAATGATGATGGTGATGAAGATGATGATGGTGATGAGGAGGAGGAGGAGGAGGAACAGGTGGGAGTTCAAAAGAAATTTGACTTTGGACTTTAGCAAGTCCTGAACTCAAGTTCCAGAAAGATGAAAGTAAATGTGCTAAAAGATGTATCTTAGTACCATACACTTTTTATTATACTAAGTCACTACTCTAGGGATGCCAAGCACACTGCTCCTAAACTTTAGATTTCATGATGACTTTTCATATTAAGGCGTCACCCATGCAATCAAAATACTTCTTGCTAGACACGAGAAAAGATGTTGAGAATATCCTCCTATGTAGACTTCATGTGAGTTTGTGTGTTGAAGTATATTCTGTTGTGCCTGGGGAGAGTCATTCTCTTTTGGTGCCTTATAACTTAACACACTCACCAGTAAAATTTCCACTTATTCCTTATTTTTATTTTCCTAAAATTTTCGTTGTGTCTTTTCAATAGTCAAAACTATTGAAAAGGTTGCAAGATGCAATGAAAATTTTAGAAAAAAAAAAAAAAAGGAATAAGTGGAAATTTTACCGGTGAGTGTCTTAAATTATAAGGCACCAAAAGAGAATGACTCTCCCATATATATACACATAGATACATATATGCATATATATGTTCTTAGATGTACACGTGCCGAATATATGAATATGTATCTATGTACACATAATGCATATATTAAAAAAAAAAGAATAAAATACAAATATAGGCACATAAACACTTAGACGAAAATCTTTGCAAATGAATACCTCGTACAATATTGAAAGAAAGATATAATAATATCAAGTATATTTGTAAACACACACAAAACATTCATGTACGCAGATGTATGCTGGAAGTTAATTAATTGTAATGACAAAAATAAGAAATCATGTGACAAAAATGCTGAAAGAAGACAGGTGAACAAAGTTACATGTATATGAGGTGTTTTTCTGAAGTTTTGAGACTTTTTTTAGGAGGGGCAATTATAACTGACCTAGATTAATGTAATTTTAGTATATCATTATTATACATCTAATAAGCTGACCTGCCAAGTGTTATTTTTTATTCCATATTGAAGGAGTTGTCTCTAACAACACTTTGAACATACCCTATTAAATACTGCTTGGTTTGCACAATGCATTCGTGATGTGAAGACAATTTAGAAGCTCCACTAAGCAATAAATTTCTTATTTCTTTATTGCCCATGAGGAGCTAAACATGGAGGGGACAAACAAGGACAGACAAAGGGATTAAGTCGATTACAGGAAACTGAAAGAGGGCCATCTTTCATGTAAGTGTAGCTGTACGTTTGTGTGTGTCTGCTAGTGTCTTCTTGCTTTGACAATGCATGATAATTGTAAATGTGAGTCACCATCGTACTTGCAGTGTTTTAAGTTTCCAATCTTTCATGGTAACATGTCTGGTGATGGGAAATATTACCTTACTTTAAAACAGGTGAGGGTTGTTGACAGGAATGGCATCCAGCCATAGTAATTCTTCTTCAACAAATTCCATGTGTGGGAAAATGGATGTTAAAAACGATGATGATGACAATGACGACGACGATGACAAAGACTCTGTTTTCTTCATGGAATAAAATAAATTACTTCATCTCTGATCAGCTGCTGATCCAACAGAACATACAAGTGTGCTCCACACTAATTTACAACTCATATATCTTGTACAGAGCAGCTGCTGTATATGCAGATAGTCTAGACTGCATTATGTGAATCTTTAGTCAATAATGCATTATGTGAATCTTTAGTCTAGACTGCATTATGTGAATCTTTAGTCAATAATGCATTATCTTTTTTTTTTTATTGTTGCATTGGTTCCTTCTTATATGAATTAACAAGCTGTGTATCAGTTCATAAGGTGGGGAGCTAGCAGAATTGTATGCACATCAGGCAAAATACTTAGTAGCATTTCTTCTGGCTCTTTATGTTCTGAGTTCAACTCCCACTGAGGTCAACTTTGCCTTTTGTCTCTTCGGGGGTCAATAAAGTAAGGTTGATATGATTTTTGAGTCATCAAAGTACAAAATAGTTTTTTTTATAGAAAAGAAGCCCTTCATCATCACCATCATCATCATCATCATCATCACCATCACCATCATCATCATCACCACCACCACCATCATCATCATCATCATCATCATCATCATCATCATCGTCGTCGTCGTCGTCGTCGTCGTCATCATCATCATCATCATCATCATCATCATCATCATCATCATTGTCATCATCATTTAACGTCCATTTTCCATGCTTGCATGGTTCAAAGAAATTTATTGAGGCAAATTTTCTATGACTCTTGACCAAGGTGCTGCTACACAGTGGGACTGAACCCGAGACCACCTAGTTGGAAAGCAAACTTCACTATACAGTCACACGTGTGCCTATTGTTCTTTGAAATTCATTTTGGCAATTGCAAGAAGCTTGAGATTTAGGGTGTAAACATGAACAGCAGCTGGTATGAGAAAAAAACATATCCTGACATGGGGTTGGATTACTTTGCAAAATTGCATACAAGTTGAATACAAATACAAAAAAAAAAAAAAGAGCCACTGTCTACAAAACCTGAATCTCAAGTATTATGGTGGTACACCTGCTTATTCTGAATGAATGCTTCAAATAACATATTTAACCAATTGAACTAATCTTAAAGAAAATTTTCAGAATAGTTGCAGTTGATGGAATAAAGCTGCCAAAAATTTTGTCATAAACAACTTACAACACAAGAGAGAGAGTTTGGTGTGCCATCAGTACTTTCGTTGTCATTGTTGTAGTCGTCATCATCATCATCGTCACCATCATCATCATCATCATCATCACATCATTTGAGTGTTCACTTTCCCATGCATGGGTTGGACAGAATATATTGAGATGGGTTTTTAATGACTAGATGCCCTTCTTGCAACCAACCAACCAACCAACCCTTACTTGTTTCCAGGTAAGGTAATAAATATTTTCCCATGACCAGATATTTTTCACAGAAGACCAGAAATGAAGATTGTTGATTGGAAGGCAGTGACGCACATTTACAACAATCAAGTGAAGTCAAAGCAAGGAGACAGCAACACAAAGACACACATGTATACAAGGTAGCGAGCTGGCAGAAATGTTAGCGCGCTGGGTGAAATGCTTAGCAGTATTTCGTCTGCCACTACGTTCTGAGTTCAAATTCCGCCAAGGTCAATTTTGCCTTTCATACTTTCGGGGTCGATTAAATAAGTACCAGTTACGCAGTGGGGTCGATATAATCGACTTAATCCGTTTGTCTGTCCTTGTTTGTCTCCTCTGTGTGTAGCCCCATATGGGCAGTAAAGAAATAACACAAAATAACACACATGTATGCATTCATGTGCATGCACACACACACACACACACACACACACATATGTATGCACACACATGCACCTGCGTACATACATATATGCATGCATGATGGGATTCTTTGTTTCTTTCCATGAAACTCACTTACAAGGCTTTGTTCGGCCCAGGGTTATAGTGGAAGTCACTTGCCCAAGCTGTCATACAGTGGGTCTAAACTTGAAATTATGGAGTTAGAGAGTGAACTTCTTACCACACAGTCACACCCACCCCTTAGCATTTATAAAAGGCTCTGAAACTGCACAGCCTATCAGAACACAAAATGCTGTTGCCACCTCCAACTATTGTATGAAAGACATTGTTGTACTAAGAGTAATAATTTTATTATAGCAAATGTATTTTCAGTGCCTGATAAGAAATGCACATTAAGCAGGCACTTTTTATAGTAACCAAGATTATGTGAAACAAAAATCTAAGCTAGAAACATCTTGCAAATAGTTAAAGCCATCTCAGTGGATGTATGCTTTCAAAAGTTGAGTGCACAAACTTTTCAACAATGCACCATTGATTTTGGACTACTCTTTCAGGTCTTTTGTGCTACAAAGCTATTGTTCACATGCATATACTTAAAAGTGTTGGTGGTGGACTACTGGGAGAGGCTATAAGAGTTGAGGCTCTAATCCCTGAAGAGAAGAACACAAAGATATACAGTGATAATCATCATCATCATCATCATCATTTAATGTCCTTTGTCTGTGCTGGCATGGGTCAGACGATTTTACCGGGCTGGCTTGCTTCAATCTGATTTGGCATGGTTTTCTACAGCTGGATGCTCTTCCTAACACCAACTACTTTGAGAATGTAATGGGTGCTTTTACATACCACCGGTACGGATGCCATTTGCGTGACACCGGAGTGCTTTTACATGCCACTGGCATGGGTGTCAATTTCATGATACCTGTATCTGTCATGATTGCAATTTTGCTCGGCTTGATGGGTCTTCTTCTCAAGCACAACATAATGACAAAGGCCTTGGTCATTGCCTCTGTGAAGGCCCAATGCTCAAAAGGAACTCAGTCACTTTACCTCCATGAGGCCCAATGTATAAAAGGTGTTCTTTATGTGCCACCAGCATGGATGCACTTTGCTTGATGGGTCCTCTCAAGCATAACACATCACCAAAGGTCTCGGTCACTAGTCATTGCCTCTGTGAGGCTCAAAGTTTGAAGGTCATGCTTCACCACCTTGTCTCGTATCTTCCTGGGTCTACATCTGCCACAGGTTCCCTCCACAGTTAGAGATCAGCACCTCTTTACACAACTGTCCTCATCCATATGCATCACATGACCATACCAGTGCAGTCATCTCTCTCTTGCACACCACATCTGATTCCTCTTATGCCTAGCTTTTCTCTCAAGATCTTACACTCTGTCGAACATGCACACTGACATTACACATCCAGTGAAGCATACTGGCTTCATTTATGGAAAATACTGGAAGGGCTAGCACCCAGCTTTGGGACTGAAAGCTACACCAATCACCTGGACAGGACACTACTGCATAGTGTCAAAGGTCCGGTCCTCTCTATTCAGAGAAAGAACTCAATATTATGACTGAAACATTTTAGTACCTTGTCAAAAGGCCTTAGAGAACTATGAGGTGTAGATGTGGATGTGTTTAAAGAACAATTAGACAAACTTTTATCTGATATATCAGATGAACCCACATCACAGCAAGAAATGCAAAGAAAGGCAGCTCTGTCTTACTCACTAATTCACCTGGACTGATTCCAGGGACAGGACCTGGAAGTGAGTCTAAAATAAACAAGCATGGCCACAACCCGTGGTTGAAACCAATAATAAAATAAAATTATATTTTGGTTGTATCTTATGTTCCAGATCCAACAAGTAGATTATAGTTATGCTGGGGCACTACAATTGACACCTGAAGAGGCAATAAAGAGACAAGTTCATTCAAACAGGTTGCAGTTTGATTTGCTGGGCACATTGCTGATGCTGGCTTTCTGACTGGCTGGTTGAAATACTTGTTCCTACAAAAGAAAAAGAGAACCCTATTAAATCCTATTGTCACAGCCTGACTTGCTTGGCAGATGACCTTCATAAGCCCTCAAATTTAACTGACAAATTATAAGTGCAGTCAGTAGCTAAAGACTATAATTTTTATTTTACTTAAAATTCACGAGTTTTATGTGGGATATGCTATTTAACACCAACATGAATTCAGCTGCAGAGATAAGACCAAGATGATCTGAGGACTCAGGTTTAAGAAACTTAGTACTGAATTTTTTCTATTCTGACATTTTCCAGGTGCATAAGTGGATTTTAACTCAGCACTGCAAGTTAATGAAACACTTGTTAAATGTATGGTGTTCTTGCTGCCTACAATGGTGACCCAGATGAATGCTTATAGTTATGTACTTATTTATGGTACATAGTTATAGTTAGATACTTCGAGCTGTTTGAAAGTTAAGTGTGTTAGCCAAGGACATGACAAGATACATAGATACACACCACATGCAAACATACACACATAAAATACATGCATACACACATATGTAGAAGTTAGAATATCTGGGTTTTATTCAAGTAGCCTTAGAAGTTCGCTTCACAACTAAGTGGTTCTGGGGCTAGTCCCAATGTGTGCTAACTTGGACACATCTCTTCTATGTTTGACCATTGGTTTGTTATCTAAGTTTGACCATTGGTTTGTTATCTCTCATCTTTTACTTCTTTCAGTGATTAGACTGTGACCATGCTGGGACATAGCCTTCAAAAATCTTAGTTGAATGCATCAACCCCGGTATTTTTTTTTAAAGCCTGGTACTTATTCTCTCAACTCAAATCATTTATGCCCCTTGATTGTGTTTTAGAGAAGTGCTATTGGTCAAAACTTAGAAGTCAGTGTGTTTATAAATTATTCAGTTTTTATAATTACCACTAATGATATATTTACGTAACCAAGGATGCAATCATGCATAGTCATTAGAACTGGTAAAAAATATCAGAATACAAATAAAAGATATTAAGAGTTTCTCTCTTGTTGCCCTGTGCACTGCTGTAATCATCAACTGATATTACATACCAGGCCCTTTATTGGAGAGGAAAATCATATAAACATACAAGCATATTTACATGTTAGGATTATATATTTAAACTTCCTGTGAAAGATAGATATGTTGTGAATACAAGTAAGGTTTACAAACTTTGGCACAAAGCCAGATGTCTGATGGCTATATACACACACATATATATATGTATTTATATATGTATGTATATGTGGAATTGAATCATTGCAATATGTAACTGGTACTTATTTAATCAACATCATTGGAATGAAAGTCAAAGTTGACACACAATGGTTGCATGCAGAGTTTAAAAGTACAAAACTAAATACTCTATGGCATTTTTTCTGACACTCTGTTATTTCTATCTACCTCTCCAATACTTTAATATTCATATACATACGTACATACATACATACATGCTGTTATATCGCACGTTCAGATGGCGTGCCTTCACCAATAACGTACCTCTACTCAACTACGGAACTCTCACTTCCGACAACTCAACTCAACAAAACTCAAAGTCTAGTCTACCGATGGCTCCGGCTCGCTCTACGCGACGCTTCTATGACTAGCTATCATGTCCACTATTTATACGTATTAGACCAGCCTACTTATCACCTGGGGGCATCCACACAACACAAGCATACATACATACATAATCACATCAGTCCAAGAACAGTTCTCTCCAAACTCTTTTTTTGTTTACAGAAGAAATATTTTGTTTATCAAGAATCTCAACAAATATCAGTGTTCTTCTTTGCGTATACATACATATCGAACTTAATTCGATGACTGGTACCCATGCCAACGTCATCTTCTTCATTGGACACGAAACTCAGCTTGCGAAGACTTATTGGGGCAAGCGAAAGCGAAATCGGGATGGCACCTGTGCCCAGGGTCGCCTTTCTGGCACTTGTGCCCGTGACATGTGTAAGGATTTTCAAGTGAGATCGTTGCCAGTGCCCCTGGACTGGCTCTTGTGCGGGTGACACATAAAATACACCATTTTGAGCGTGGCTGTTGCCAGTACTGCCTGACTGGCCTTCGTGCGGGTGGCACGTAAAAGCACCCACTACACTCTCTGAGTGGTTGGCCTTAGGAAGGGCATCCAGCTGTAGAAACTCTGCCAGATCAGATTGGAGCCAGGTGTTTCCATCTGGCTTCACCAGTCCTCAGTTAAATCGTCCAGCCCATACTAGCATGGAAAGCGAATGTTAAACGATGATGATGATGATGATGATGATATATATATATACCTATGTGTTTGTGTGTATTACAGCTTGATGCATTGGTTGAAAAGTCAACTGCTGATCAATGCTCTGTGAACGCTGTAAAGACTGTAAGATGTGACATGGACATCACAAAAACCAAGTCCCTCCAAACTTTGGCCTTTGGATATGTCTACAGTGAGTGTGATGTCATACTGCCCGTGTCTTTGAACAGGGCCTGAGGTTAAATTCAGATAGCTATGTGAAGCTGCTTTTGCAATGGACTGGCATCCCTTCCAGCTGGGGGAGAAAAACATACGCCATGGAAACTGGGCCCATGAGCCTGGCTAGGCTTTAAAAGGGCACAAAAAAAAAAAGAAATGTGAGGCTGCTGGAGACTGGTCAAACCCTGGCTAGTGAGGGTTGCTGCTGGGAGGTCATATATGTGGCAGTAGGATTTGGCTCCTTGCCATCCCTCAAGGGGGGTGGGGTCAGAAGCAGTTGTTGGAGAATTTCTGTGGCTTCACCAGCTCCAATTTTTGGCCTCCTAATCCCCCCAATTATAATTCCATGGATGACGGTGTGTAGAACCTGCTTGAGAAAGATATCAACTGATCTGATGGCCAAGATCAAGGAAGTGTTTGAAAATCTTCCCAGGTACACAGTGAAGAATGCCTGTGTCAGGTTCTGGAGCCTTCTTAAGGCTGTGGTAGAATCCGAGGGCTGCTAGACTGTGTAAACTGTTATCTCCCAGCTGTAAACTAGTTGAGGTCTTTTGATTTTGGGATCTTTGGATAAGATATTGTGCTTTCTTATTCTTTTGTGCAAACTGTCAAATTTAGCCCAAACACCCTGTATATGTGTGTTTGTATATGTATGAGTGTGAGTGTGTGTGTGTGTGTGTGTGTGTGTGTGTGTGTGTGTGTGTGTGCATGCACATGTGCATATATCTTGTTACTGAGTAACCTGTAACAAAGGATTTGTTTTTTAAGTGGAGTAGTTTTGTTCAGGGCTTACCTGACTCTCACTCCTCCTAGAATAGTTTGCAGTTTTTGTTGCCTAGGTGACCTAATTAGCAGTGAGTGGGTGTTGATGTTCTGAAAGCAATAATAACTAAAGCAAGTAGAGAGTGCAAAAAATTCAAGGAGCAATTACTTCTGCTGAGAACAAAGGGATTTTTCTCTCTGAGTGAAGGGCAGATCCTATGCTGCTTGTGTGATGCTGCATGACAGTAAAAAAAGCGAGCACGGAATGCAGAGGAAGTGCATTGGCATTGAATGAAAAATAAATGTAGTGAGAAATGTAGTATGCTGAAACAACAGAACAAAAAATATGCTGCGAGAAAAATAGGGTGCAAGGGAAATCGGGTATAGCAGGAGTCCCCAGATAGCAGACTAGTACCAGGCACCAGATCATCTGGTACTGGGTTACACAGAAAGAATCAATTCTTAACCCTTTAGCATTCAGTATATTGTGTTAAGTGTTAATGCTTATTTATTCACATTGCTTCGAATTAATCCTGCATTGTCATGTAGCTTCAGGATTTCAATGATGTGTCTACTTTGCCTTTCATCCTTTCAGGGTCGATAAATTAAGTACCAGTTGTGTACTGGGGGTTGATCTAATTGACTGGCCCCGCCTACCCCCCAAATTTCTGATCTTGTGCCTAGAGTAGAAAAGAAGGATGTGATTGTATATTTCTAGAATGACATTGTAGGATAGGTGTGAGAGATTGGATCTGGCCAGTTTTAGGTTCAAAACATGTACAATATTTGGGCTTGATATGACTGGTTTAAATGATAAAGGGTTCAATTTTATTTTTTATTCCTATTTGATTGATTATTTCAGTCTGTAGGGAGAGTGTTTTTGTATTATTTATGTATTATATATATATATAATAATTGAATTATATATCATGCACCTTATTTTGTTTTGTTATGCATATGATGCCTCAATCCTTGAAAAATTTGTCTTGCATGAAATCAGTCTATGGTGCAAAAAAGACTGGAGACCACTGAGCTATGGCCTTTGGTATGACATTAAACAACTGCATCCAGTGGTGCGGCCCCAGCTCACAGGTTCTGGAGTTGTGGGGAGCATGGAGTCACCACTTAATTATCATTACTCCCAGATTTGTTCTGATCCGGAATGGTATTACCTGTCAGGGTTCCATCTATAGGTTAAATAGATTTTTTTGTAAGGGTAGATTGAGCTCCTTAGCTGTAGTGAAAGCAATCAATCCAAGAGAAGGAAAATCCCAAAATTAACAGCAGTAGTGGCTGTGTGGTAAGTAGTTTGATTACCAACCACATGTTTCCGGGTTCAGTCCCACTGCGTGGCACCTTGGGCAAGTGTCTTCTACTATAGCCTCGGGCTGACCAAAGCCTTGTGAGTGGATTTGGTAGACGGAAACTGAAAGAAGCCTGTTGTATATATGTATATATATGTATGTATGTATATATGTTTGTGTGTCTGTGTTTGTCCCCCCAACGTCGCTTGGCAACCAATGCTGGTGTATTTACGT
>NC_142931.1:132889494-132898737 GCF_046866305.1 Octopus bimaculoides | reverse complement strand
AAGCTAGACAGATAGATAGATAGATAGATAGATAGATAGAGAGAGAGAGAGAGAGAGAGAGCTAACAAGCTAAATATCTTTCTCTTTCTCTGTCTCTCCTCCCTCTCTCTTTCTCTCATTCCTCCCTCTCTCTCTCTATCTTTCTCACCTTTTTACCTGTCCCTCTATTTGTAAATATACGTGTGAATTTACCTACCTATCAACCTACCAACTTATCAGCCTACCTACCTACCTACCTACGTACCTATGTACCTACCTACCTACCTACGTACCTATGTACCTACCTACCTACCTACCTACCTACCTACCTACCTACCAACCTACCTACCTACCTACATTCATACATACATATACATGTTTATGTGAATAAATACACACTCGCACATGTGTGCATGTGCACATATAAACTCACACATATTTACAAATATATATGTATAACATATATTTCTTTATCTGATTTGGTATTATAATTGTGTAAGTCCTGTCTGCCATTTCATCAATATTATTTTTATTTCACATTTCTTCTTGTTTCCTCTCGATACAAGCAATATACAATGCTTGACAGATGCACAATGTAAGAGCTCACCTTATGACAGCAACTTGAAGTGTTGCTGTAGTGTTTAAAACTTCAAATATTATGTAACTTTTCACACGGAACTTAGCGTGCAATGGAGTTAAAAACAAAGTGGTTCTAAAACATTTGTAACTGGTCATTAAGATATACTAAATTCATTATCTTGTTATTTGGTATGGCTGTGTGGTAAGAAGCTCCCCGCCCACCAATCACATGGTTCTGGGTTCAGTTCCACTGCATGTTACCTTGGGAAAGTGTCTACTACTATAGTTCAGGCCAACCAAAGCCTTGTGAGTGGATTTGGTAGACAGAAACTGAAAGAACCCCATCATATATATATATATATATATATATATATATAGATAGATAGATATAGATATATCTGTGTGTAGTTGTTGTGTCTGCATCTGTACCCCCATCACCACTTGATAACCGGTGTTGGTGAGTTTATGTCCCCGTAACTCTGTGGTTTTGCAAAAGAGACCAAGAGAATAAGTACTAGGCTTTAAAAAAAAAAAATGGCAGCACCTCACTATGGCTGCAGTCCAATGAGTAAAACATGCAAAAGATAAAAGCAATAATATCAGGCAATGTAAGCAAGTGTACCAACTTCATTTACAAATGGGAAATGAGAATATAGGTTGTCAATATGTCTCTGTGTAAGTGATGTGAAATGAAAGGTTTGTCATTCATTGACCTATACATTTTTCCCAGCAATTTATGAATATTATTTTTCTTTTAGAGGCATTATGAGTAAAATATTCTGTCAATATTTCCACATATTGAAATATGTAGATGTATTCAACATTAGCTGCAGCATTATTACTTACAGTTGTGTAGCTGTCTCCATAGCTGTCTATATATATGGTTTCTGCAAGGACAATGTACAATATTTTCATGCAATATTAAAGTGTAAAAAGGGTAAAGACCCTCTTTGGTCATGAATGACCATGGGATTGCTCCTAGGAAGTTACCCCCTGGGTCACAAGTCCGGGCAATGCTGTTAATGGAAAACCCTGCAGTTGCCCATGCATACCAGTCTCCCTTCTCCATGTCACCAAGAGAAAGACAAAGGCCAATGCAGCTTGGCACCAGTGACATCATAACTCATTTCTACGGCTGAGTGAACTGGAATAACGTGAAATAGAATGTTTTGCACAAGAATACAACACACAGCCTGGTCTGGGAATCAAACTCACTACCTCATGATTATGAGCACGACACTCTAACCACTGAGCCATGCACCTACAAGGCAGTACCTCAGTATATACAATACATATAAGTGCAGGAATGGGTGTGTAGTCAAGAAGTTTGCTTCTCAACCACATGGTTTTGAGTTCAGTTCCACTGCATGGAACCTTGGGCAAGTGTCTTCTACTGTTACCACAGGCTGACCAAAGCCTTGTAAATAGATTTGGTTGAGGGAAACTTTAAGAAATCTATCTCATACATACATACATACATACATACATACATGGTGGTTGTCTACTCCTTATGCAGAGTTTGACCACCTCCTGTATCTACACCTTAGATCCATCATGGCATCTGATGTGACTTTTTAAACCAGACAATATATTGAAAAGACACCCACATAGATTGCATATCTGATTTGAACCACCAAGAGCTGCAGTTAAGTTCTGATCTTTGTGAATCTTAGAATATCTTTTGAGTCCTCTGTTAGATTTGCACAACATTGAAAGGTGTGCACAGATATATAGACAGAGTAGTTGGTAGAGGTTCATTTTTCATGGGTCTGCAAATCAGATTTGCACCCAGTAAAAGAAAGGTATGGTCTGTGACAAACTGTGCGCACAAAAAGGTCAGAGATTCACCTTCACGGTCACAACATTCCTCTTTAAATTTCTCTTGAGTCTTGCATGTGTCATCCTAGCCTCCTCAAATGCTTTCACTCCAATCCACACTTTCTGTTCGCCATCTAGCTCAATCTAAAGCAAGGGTTTCTATGGCCTTTGGATGCATTCCAAGTGACTTCATGGTAGTCCTTATGCCGTCCTTAAACCTCTTTTTAAGTTTACACCGATAGCATTTCTCCTCTGCAAGCTCACCATGAAACAACTGTTTGGTTGTGTGTTCATCTGCCATTCAAACAATATGGCCAGACCATCTCATTTGGTTTCTCAGAATCATTGATTTAATTGAAACGATGCCTGCAGATGCAAAGACATCTGTGTCTGGGGTAAAAACGCCCCATTTAATGTTTAAAATGCAGCAAAGGCATTTTTGATGTAAATGTTCTAATAATTTGAGATGTCTTTCATAACATGTCTATGTATCAGAGGAATACAACAGTAACGGTAAAACCAACGTTTTGTAAATTTTTTGAAATACATTATCTATATTTAAATCTTATTTTATTTATATTTTTAAATTACATAGATTCATACAAACATACATGTATACATATATACATACTTACAATTGCTGGGAAAATGAATCGGTCAATGAATGGCAAACTTTTCACTTCACATCACTTACACAATGACATATTGACAGCCTATATTCTCAGTTCCTATTTGTAAAATGAAGTCATCGGTGCACTTGCTTACATTGCTAAATATTATTGCTTTTATCTTTTACATGTTTCAGTCATTGGACTGAAGCCATATTGGGGCACTGAGATTTGTAAAACACTGCCTAAATACCAAAATCTTGAGAAATTAGGCTTCTCAAAACCAGAAAGGAGAAAGCTGATTCGAAGTCTACAGATCTAATCCATCACTAGAATGTAAAATCTGAAAAATTTTCCAGAAGTTTATAATTTAAGTATATATAAGCATGTTTAGATATGCAACTATATGCATGAGAATACATACATAAAGCAAAGCATACAAATCTGCACATACACATATATACATACAAAAATACCCTGTTGATGTTGTTACAATTCTAATGAGGGAGCTTTGAATCTAGGTTAGAAACCAGCTCTTTCTCTATTGGCAAGAAATCTTAAAATAAAACTGAATAATGATATACATACATACATACATTACATACATATATGTACATGAGTAAGCACATAAATGCAAAAGAAAGTGGGAAAAATCATGTTTGAATACTAAAGTCTAAGACAACTAGTAACATTGATCTGCATCCACAAAATTTATTCAATGAAATTCATAAATTTGTGTTTGTTTGTTTGTATGCCATAGGAAGAAAAGGAATTTGACATTTTAGGACTGACCCTTCATCTGAAAGGAAAGAAAATGAAAATTTCCAACAGTTGAAAAATTTCTTTTCCCCTACTGAAAGGATCAGATCCAAAATGTCAGATTCCTCTTCTCTCCCAAATTGGCATACAAACGTATCAAAATTCATGAATTATACAAGAGTGTGTGCCTAAGAAATTCTTTGAAATACGTATCTTTTATCTTTTACTAGTTTCATTAATTGGATTGCAGCCATGCTGGAGCACTGCTTTGAAAGGTTTAGTTGAACAAATTGGCCTCAGTACTTATTTTTAAGCTTGATACTTATTCTGTCTGTTTCTTTGCTGAAATGCTAAGTTATGGGGACCTAAACAAACTCCTGTTGTCAAGCAGTGTTGCAGGACAAAACCCAATACAAACACATATGAACAGACATATAGATATACACAGGCACATAGAAACACATAGACACACACACACACTCACCATTTACTTGCATCCCCAGTAGCCAATGGTATATATATATAATTTAAAAATGGGATAAAATCTATATAAGAATTTATCAAGTAGTCAGCGTGAAAAAAACCTCATAAGGGAAAAATTATAATTATTCCCTTTTATTTATTTATATTAAGGGCATTAATATGCATAAATGCCTCACATTATGAGGGACTCTTAAAGTCAAAACTACCACTGTTTTCCTATATCTATAGCAATGGAGATTGTCATAACCTGCATTTAGCAGTGAGTACATGTTATTGACAAAGCTCAACAACACTGAAATACACATCTAGCATTCCCTCTGTTACTGCTGGATGATTTTCACCTGCTACTGGAATATTTGAATCTTTAGACACAACATATCCATAAGAGATATTATCTCCAGATGAATATTGCAGTAATTTGCTTTTTCTGCAGTATATTTACATTAAGTATGATACACATATTTATTTTAATCTAATGCTGCTTCTGTTGCACATAACAGATTTTTATTCAGCTAGGTGGGAAATTGCAACATCAGTGAGGTGAGTACAATCTGTATCAATCTAGTAGTAGCGCCAATATGCCCTTGAAGGCGGTGCCCTAACATGCCTGTAGTAAAATGACTGCAACCAATATAATTATAGAAGAACACACATGCACTCTCTGTCTGTCTGTCTGTCTGTCTGTCTCTCTCTCTCTCTCTCTCACACACACACACACATGTGTGAATGTGCAATAAGTTTTCAATGATATGGCAACTACTTCACATCAGTTGGAACTTCTGTGGATGGTGAAAAATGGCTACAAAATCATTGGTATTTCACTCATATTCAAGGAAAAGATCTTCCAGTCTTATTGTGTAAAGAGAACTACCATATTAGAAATCTCAGCCATAGGCTATTCATTAGCTGACATCTGGTAGATATATTTCAGCCAAGCAAACCAGGCTCAGAAACAGTTCTTCCCCAGGGCTCTTGCACAATTGAACTCTAGCTTTTAACATCGAAGTTTTATCAGCATATGTTTGCACTTCAGAGTAGTTATTTTATTGCAATCTTTTGCTGTTGTATACATGTGTATTATGTTTCATGCTGGCCAAAATTCTTAACAGCATTTCATCATTTTTTACTTTCTGAGATCAAATGCTGTTGAAGCTGACTTTGCCTTTTAAACTTTCAGTGTCAATAAGATAAGTACCAGTTGAACACTGGGGTCGATGTAATTGATTTAGCCCCTCTCCCCACCACCAAATTTCAGGCCTTGTGCTTCCAGCAGAAAGGATTATCATTATTATTATTATTTTCTCTTTATCTCTTTATTATTTTCTTGGATCTCTTCAGTTTGGCTCACAAATTTTAAAAATTATCTTTTTTTAACTCAACAGTTTGAAACTTTGTATACTGGTGTAATTCCTCACGCTGAACATGGTTTACTTTCAGCATTTTTGACAAAAGTTACGTATTTTAGAAGTTATTTTGTGTTGAAGTTGTTGTATTTGGGTAATTTTAACCAATCAACAACATGTATTCAGCTGAAGAAACCTACTGTGATAGTAATCGAAGAGCAACGACATCTGGCTTACCTGTGGATATTTTTACTTACTGCCTGTGATTATTTTCACCAATCTGTTTTATTTTATTTTTGTTTACTGCCTGTGCTGCATATTACATGCTTTTTTTTTTTTTGCTTTTCGATCACCTCTTTGTACATTTGCCCGTGTTATATCCACATGTAAGCTGGAAGTTGTTGCTCTTTGATTACTATTGCAGTAGGTTTCTTCAGCTGAGTACACATCGTTGATTGGTTAAAATTACCCAAAAACGACAACTTTAACACAAAATAACTTCTAAAATATGAAATTTTGTCAAAAATGTTGAAAGTAAACCATGTTCAATGTGAGAAATTACACCAATATACAAAGTTTCAAACTGTTTAGTTAGAAAAGAATAATTAAAAGATCTGTGAGCCAAATTGAAGAGATCCATTTTCTCTTTATTATAATTATTTTCTCTTTGGAGCTCCTGAAGTCTTGCATATGTAGTGGGCTTACTATCTGAGGCCTACGGTACCATACTATTCATTCTTTTCAGCAATCTAATACTTTCCTGATTATTCTGGCCGTGTCAAGGAGGCAAACCTTTTGTAACAGTTCTACTGGGCACTCTGTTCCAATTTCCTTTATATTCCTCTTGATGCCTTCCGATACTGTTCCCAAGGATCCAGCAATAATTGGCACTATCTTCACCTTCTACATTTTCCATAGCCAGGTTATTTCGTACTTAAGAGGATTGTATCTATCTATCTTTTCACCGTCAAAGAGGCATACAGCATCAACTATATAGCATATGTGGTGCACCTTGTCCGCCACCACTAGATCCGGTCTGTTATGCTCTAGCACATTATTATTATTATTATTATTATTATTATTATTATTATTATTATTATTATTACTATTATTATCATAAGGCGGTGAGCTGGTAGAGTCATTAGCACGTTGGACGAAATGCTTAGTGGTATTTCACCCATCCCTACGTTCTGAATTCAAATTACGCTGAGGTCAACTTTGCTTTTCATCCTTTGGGGGTCAATAAATTAAGTACCAGTGAAACACTGGGGTAATGTAGTCGACTAGTTCCCTCCTCCAAATTCCAGGCCTTATGCCTTTAGTAGAAAGTATTATTATTATTATTAATATTATTATATTATTATTATATATACATGTATAGGGCAACGAGGTGGCAGAATCCTCAACATGTCAGGCAAACTGCTTAGTAGCATTTCATTGGTCTTTATGTTCTGAGTTCAAATTCCACCAAGGTTGACTTTACATTTCATCCTTCCGAGGTTGTTGAAATAAAATACCAGTTGAACACTTTGTGTCGATGTAACCAACTTAATACCTCACCCAGAATTACTGAACTTGTACCAAAATTTTAAAATATTATTTACATGAATGATATTATAATTGTCATGTGAAATTACTTGTTATTTTCTGATGCTGTGTATTATCCCTACATTTTCTAAGGTATTTAGTATATGTTACGGGGTTTGTCGTTTTAATGCTATGTATGAATCAATGCTGCAACTTGACCTACTGGGGAAGTTTTGTTTCCCCATACAATAACATATTTTATTGGCTTGTATTGAAGACATACAAATACACCCACAGATATATAGACTATCTTTCTCTCTCTTTCTAACACTCACACATGCAGATACATATACACCTCCAAAAGTTAATTGCTCACTTCTTCTAAAACAAGAAGTTCAGCATTGCATGTCTCTGCCCCAGTGGTTGATATGTTAGGTAGGGAGCATGCAGCCTTTAACAGTCCAAGGTTTTTAGGGTAAAGGAACCAGATTACACTGACCTCCGCCTGACCCGCCCCTGGCCTAGATCTTACAACCTAGTTTCCTTTTTGCAGCTCCTTAGAACCAGTGAAGGAGGAACACAGGAGGAAGGTGAAAGTAAGATGGCAACCCAATGCTGGCACAGCCTGCTGCCTTGCCTTGCTCATGGCATCCCAACACTAGGAAGGCACACAGTGAAGGAATTCTGCCTGCTGGGTGTTATTCTGTGTGTGTGTGTGTGTGTAGGTATGTTTGGTAGTAGAAGGTATCACCATTGCTGCAAGATATGATATGTATGTATGTATGTATGTATGTTGGTGGTGGGTAGGTATGTTCATGATGTGGCTTCCCAATATCTGTGTGATGGAAAAGAAAGAAGTAGGGGATTTGACCCCCTACCCCTACCCCTCCTCCTCCCTCTTTCCCTCCCTCCCTTCCTTCCTTATGTGGAACTGAAGGAGTGGTGGAGCTGAAAAAAAGAGCAAAAGTTGAACAGAGAAAAAAAAAAGAAAATAAGGATATGTAAGAGAAAAAAGGAGAGAGGTGAGATTGAGAGCTATAAAAATAAAAGAATATGTCTAAGAAAGAGAGAGAGAGAGGGGGGGAGATGGGAATAGAGTGAGAGAGAGAGACAGTGAGGATAGATGTATATGTAATGGAAGTGGGGGGTGGGTATGGAGAGATGATGAGAATGGGGAAAGAAAACACTAAAGCAGTTGAAGTCAATTAAAAGAATTTTCTCTGGAAATGTCCTTTCCTCTAAATATAGATTTCTGTGATCTCTTCCGCTTTCTTTGGCTTTCTTTAGTTTTTCCTGTTTAATTGAAATATTTAGCAACAAAAGAAGAGTGTATATATACATATATATATATATATATATATATATATATATATATATATATATTTACTCTTTTACTCTTTTACTTGTTTCAGTCATTTGACTGTGGCCATGCTGGAGCACTGCCTTTTAGTCGAGCACACACACACACACACACACACACACGCGCGCGCGCACGCATGCATTAGCCATTGATTGGCCTGGGGCTATAGCAGAAAGACATTTGCCCAAGGCACCATGCAGTGAAACTGAACAGGAAACCACATGGCTGCAAATCAAATTTCTTTACCACATAGCCATGCTTGAACCTCTATGGTCAAATTTGCTTAAGAGAGGAGGCAGTCTAGTCAATTGCAACAATGTATAATAATACTGAGACTTATTTTACAAACTTCTGAAGGATCAAATAAAATGGCTGATCTTCGGTGATTTGAACTGGAGAGGAAGAAAACTAAAACTAAATGCTGTAAAACATTTAAAACAAAACTTCACCATCTTCATTCACTCATCAACTCCGTCTTCTCACCACTCTTATGTTTATTGACAGCTTTGTTGGCACCTTGGGCCAACCAAAGTCTTGTGAGTGAATTTGGAAGATGGAAACTGAAAGAGGCCCGTATAAATTAATAATAACAATAATAATAATATGCTCAGAAAACTGTTCTATTTGGGACAGTGAGAATTTTGAGGTTAGTTCTTGGGTGTTAAGTATCATGGAAAGAAACCCCATGAAACCTTTGTAAACAGGTTGCTGTTCACTCTTATAGAGTTAACCAGAGCAAGTAAAATCAAAGAGCTATGAGAGTTGAAATGAAAATAATAATAATAAA
>NC_142931.1:132864494-132886994 GCF_046866305.1 Octopus bimaculoides | reverse complement strand
ATGTGTGTGTGTATATGTGTGTGTGTCTGTGTTTGTCCCCCCAACATCGCTTGACAACCGATGCTGGTGTGTTTACGTCCGTGTAACTTTGCGGTTCAGCAAAAGAGACCGATAGAGTAAGTACTAAGCTTACAAGGAATAAGTCCTGGAGTCGATTTGCTCGACTAAAGGTGGTGCTCCAGCATGGCTACAGTCAAATGACTGAAACAAGTAAAAGAGTAAAAGAGAGTAAAGAACAAAGAAAAACAAGAAAGTGGGTTGGTCATAGCTTGAATCATAGGATTTTACCCAGTGCTGAAGGACCACAATAATAATAGTTGTGTTTTTTGGGGATTATTTCCCTTATGGTGAATGCAATACTGACTCAGTGTTTTGCTTTCTCTCCATCAATATAAATAACTTCTTTCAGAGAATTGATAACCAACATGGGTTCTGATGTAGCAAATAAATATAGAGACAAATACTTTAAGTGCATTAACTTTTAGCATGCTTAGGTGCATCATGTCACTGCACAAGTTTTCTCCCCTGTAGCTTCACGTACATTGCGTTGCATTGAGAAGGGAGAAACTGGTATGGCAACATGATGCACCTACAGCATGCTGAAGGCTAGAATGACAACACTATGCTTCTCTGGGACAACATAGACTTTTGCTTTGAACAACAAACTCAGTAAAATAAAGAAGCAGTTAAATGGATGTTCCATGTTCAATCCAGCCCTGGAAGTAGTTTTCTGGGAATCAAGGACCTTCTGAGATTCACTCTTGGTCTTGACAACAGTGTTAAAACAGTTATCTTTGAGCTGCATTTTCATCTTGTGGAAGAGATGGAAGTTTACAGGTGCTAAATCTGGTGAATAGGGTGGGTGCGGAAGCAATACCATCTTGCCTTTGGTAAGAAACTCATGAGTGAGGAGAGCTCAGTGACGGTGCATTGTTGTCATGAAGAATCCAATTCTTTGCACACCACAAAGATCCAGTTGTTTTCACCGAATGTCCTCCCTCAAATGCTTCAAAATGTCGCAGTGAAACTCTTGATTGATGGTGTGACCCTGGGAGATAAATTCTTTATGCACACTTGCACAGATGTCAAAAACAACAACGAGCATGCTCTTGATTGAGCTGCGACTCTGTTGTGCCTTCTTTGGTCTTGGAGATGAAGAGCTCTTCCATTGTGATGGCTGCTGCCTCATCTCAGAGTCATGCTTGTAAATCTAATTCTTGTCACAGTTGATGATCCTCAACACGAAGGATTGGTTATCAGTAGCACACTGACGGAAATCTTGACAGACTTTGACGCAATGTTCTTTCTGCTCAGTGGTCAGCAGGTGGGGGACAAACTTGGCAGAGATAAGCTTCATGTTCATTTCAGACATTAGGATTGCCTGTATGGACCCATGTCACAGACCAACAATATCAGCAATATTGTTGGTTGTCCTCCAATGATCCTCATGCACAAACTTATGAATTTTCTCCACATTCCCAGGGGTGACACTTATGGTAGGTCTTCCAGTTTGCTCATCATCTTCCAGGAACGTTCTTATGCTTTTGAAACACTTGTGTCACTTGAAACATTGCATACAACCCATTGTCTCATTGCTGTAAGCTTGCCAAAGCATCCTCAATGTTTCTGTAGCAGACTTCCAAATTTAATGCAAAATTTCATATTGGCTCTTTGTTCTTGTCCATGACACAATTGTAGACTACAGCATGCACATGATGCACCTACAGCATGCTAAAGGTTAGAATGACAACACTGTGTCACAAAAACACAAATTTCACAACTTGCGAAGTAAACACAGCAATGTCACCCAGCACACTGCCTCATGAAGGTCACTGCTAGCTCTCACTGTGCATGTAACCATGTGCTGCCATCTGTTGGTGTGCTACAGAACTAGTCCAGGAACTTGTTGGTACCACCTTGTATCTCTGAAACACAATGAAAGAGAATCTTGTGTCAGCAACACAGGAAAATCAGGTTTCCAATGAGCCAGTCACTAATTTACTAGTTAGAGGTTTCTATTCAGTCAGACACTGATTCACTGCAGTTCTGATGGTGAGAGTGACAAAGAAATATTTGTTTAATTCAGACAGAATAAACCCTACGAAATATTTTTGTTCTCATGCATTTGGTTGTTGTTGTTGTTTTTTAATTGAACATTTACATCTTTCTCCAATATGAAATTAGCAAAAGAAATTCACAAAGAAGACTGACTTCAAGATGTTGAGCCCCTTCAGAGGAGATGAGGCGGGAACCAAGACGAATGGCATTAAGCTGTGCTTGAGACAACCTGTCCATCTCAGCAGAACTGCGGTTCTGTCATGCCCTTCCCGTTCACCTCATCTTCTGACACCTACTCTTCCATCAATCTTCTATGTTACCCTCTTTTCTTCTCTTCACCCTACACTGAACTGATATCCTCTACATCCAACTCATTCCCTATCTCTAGTCATCTATCACACTATTTTTACTCAGTAGATTTACCTACAAATCTACATTTTCTGCTCTTTTATCCTATTCTGTCTTATTCACGTTGTACCTAGACCTCACATCTCTTTCTTTCTATCACTTTGCAGGTGGACAAGCCATGCAATCACCTCCTCTGCAAGACACCTGCTTCTCTCTCTCTATCATAGTTTCTTATTCCAATACAGTCTCCGATCCAACACAACACTTCCTACTTTAATATAATAATCCTATCTCAAGCACAGGGCTTGAAATTTAGGAGAAGGGTACTAGCCAATTACATCAATCAACAGGTACTTATTTTACCGACCTTGAAAGATAAAAGGCAGAGTTGTCCTCAACAGAATTTGAACTCAGAATTTAGAGACAGAAGAAATACTGCTAAGCATTTTATTCAGCATGCTAACAATGGTGCCAGCTCATTGCTATCTCTCTCTCCTCCCCTAGAATATTGGTTTCAAATTTTGTCACAAGGCCAGAAAATTCAAGGTAAGGACTAACCCCAATGTGAGACTGGAACTTATTCTATTAACCCCTAAAGGAAAAAAGGCAAAGTCAACCTTGATGGAATTTGAACTTAGGACTTAAAAAATGGAATAAATGCCACTAAGCGTTTTGTCCAGCATACTAACAATTCTGCTAGCTCACTGCTCTCTCTCTCTCTCTCTCTCTCTCTCTCTCTCTCTCTTCCCCTATAATGGTGATAAAAACTAAACCGAGAAGTCTTAGATTATTTGCAGAAAATGAACTCTTTGAAAGAATGTTTTGGTCTTTAACTTTAATTGAAATCTGAGCTTTATTTTTGCTCTTCTTCTTCTTCTTCTTCTTCTTCTTCTTTTTCTTCTTCTTCTTCTTCTTCTTCTTCTTCTTCTTCTTCTTCTTCTTCTTCTTCTTCTTCTTCTTCTTCTTCTTCTTCTTCTTCTTCTTCTTCTTCTTCTTCTTCTTCTTCTTCTTCTTCTTCTCCTCCAGTAAATAAGCCAAAAAGACAAAATACACTTTGCATGTTTGTGACTATGGAGTGTAAATGTAAAGTGTAAGTGCGAGAAAGAAGGGAACCGAGAGAATAGTATTAATGAAACATGAACAGCAGGGGGGGGGGGGAGGGGGAGGTGGAGGTTGGAGTTGGCTGTGCTCTAGAATTGGTAGAAACTAAGGAAGTCAATCACTTCTACTGACTCCTATACTCCTGATAGTTCTGATTAATTCAAGATTAGTTTGGTGTGGTTCACAACTCAACTTTGTTGCAATCTGCTTGGATTAGGTTTCTTATAGATATATCATAATACCTACATCTGTCCTTTTCCCCATTACTATTCTCCCTCACCCCTTCTTTTCTTCTCTATCTCCTTATCTTTTCTTTTGATTTCCTCTCTATCCCTCTTTCCTTCTCTCTCTTTCCATATTATATATATATATATTATATATATATATATATATATATATATATATATATATATATATATATATATATATATATATATATATATACATATATATACATACATATATATATATATATATATATATATATATATATATATGTATGTATATATATGTATATGTATATATATATATATATATATATATATATATATATATATATGTATGTATATATATATATATATATATATATATATATATATATATATATATATGATGATATACACACACACACACATGTATACATACATACTTATACAGTATATATATATATATGTGTTTCTATATATATATATATATGTATGTATATGTATATATATCTATACACACACACACACACACACACATATGCAATGTATCCTTGTCAGTGACCAGGTTGCAGTTCATGTGGCAAAAGTTATGACGCCATATAACAAATAATAAATGTTTCAGTGAAGTTAACAGTCTTTGCATGTTTTTCATTGGTTTACATGTTGTCTTCCGTGTTGCTGCCACATAAATACATACATACATACATTGATAAATACAAATAAAATATTCAAGGAATTTTTGTCAGGTAACTCAAACTAACAAGTATGCACTCTGAGTGCTCAATTCTGTATGCCACTAAAACTCCAGTTTGAACTGCATGTGAAGCGGCTAGGAGTGGCTTCTCTTTGAAGCCAAACCATTTGGCAAGACTTCACAAGGACTTTTAATTTAGATATATAATAATAATAAAAAAGTACACGTAGTCTCTAACAGTTGTTTCCAGAATATTCAAGCTATTTGAACATCAGAATACTTGGCCAATGGAATTTTTGCTTGGCATGATTTTCCAATAGCTTGAATATCCTAGAAACAGCTTTTAGAGACTATATACCTTTTTATTATTATATATCTAAATTAAATGTCCTTGTCAAGTCTTGCCAAACTGTTTGCCTTGCCCAATCCCAGGCAAAATCAAAATTATCAATGTTTCCACTGTGACTTCATACGAAAATCCATACCTGGACTGAAGTTACATTCATGCAGCCATCACAAATGGGTGCAGTTTCTTAGTTTTTCATTTTTTTTTTCCTGTTGCTTTAATTTTCAGTCTTCTTCAAACACTCATACATTGAAACTAACGGGATCAACCACAATATGTATATATATATATATATATATATATATATATATATATATATATATACATATATGCACACACACACATAGAACAGCGATGCTACACGGCAATGAAACATGGGATGTGACTGCTGAGGACATGCGTAGGCTTGAAAGAAATGAAGCTAGTTTGCTCCGCTGAATGTGTAATATCAGTGGGCATACATGACAGAGTGTGAGTGCCCTGAGGGAAAAGTTGGATATAAGAAGCATCAAGTGTGATGTGCAAGAGAGACAACTGTGCTGGTATGGTCATGTGTTACGTATGGGTGAGGACAGCTGTGTAAAGAAGTGCCGATCTCTAACTGTGGAAGAGGTAAAACCCAGGAAGACCTGAAATGAGGTGGTGAAGCGTGACCATCGAACGTTGGGCCTCACTGAGGCAATAACAAGTGACTGAGACCTTTGGAGATATGCTGTGCTTGAGATGACCCAGCAAGCTAAGTGAGATCATAGCTATGACCTATGCCAGTGTCACATAACCAGCCCATTTAAGAGTTCCCTTCAGTTGTCAGGCAATGTGCTGTGCTTGAGAAGACCTACTGAGTCAAGTAAAATTGCTGTCGTGGCCAATGCCATTGCTGCCTGACTGGCACCCATGACGGTGACATGTAAGAAGTACCATTCAAGTGAGTGTGGTCAATACCAGTGCTGGTAGCATGTAAAAACCACCATTCGAGCATGGCCGATGCCAGTGCTGCCTGACTGGCCCCCATGCTGGTAGCACATAAAAAATGCCCACTACACTCTTGGAGTGGTTGGCATTAGGAAGGGCATCCAGCTGTAGAAACCTTGCCATGCACAAAGTGTATTTTTGTGAAGGTTTTCCTGTGAAACACATAGAATTGAAAATGTGAATATCTCTGGTTGAATGACTGCTTCTAAAATTTAAAACATAAATGAATTTTCAAGAGCTTCATGAACCCAACAATGTGCCTTATATTCCTTATCAAAGATTTATTTAAAATTCATTCAATGGTTATATGGTCAAGTGGTTTGCTTCACAACTATGTGACTCCAGATTTGCTCTCAGGTTTGTCATCTGTGGTAAGAGTTTGTTATTATGTCCTCAAGTTGGCCAGTACTTTGTAAGTGGAGTTTGGGGCAAGAAGCTATGCAGAAATCCACATATGTGTGTAAGTTAAGAAAGAAAGAAAGAAAGAGGAAGAGAGCGATAGTTAGATAGACAAATAAACTTTGGTGAGGGTCAGTCCAGGGTTATAGTGAAAGACATTAGCATAAGGTGGGATTGATCCCACAACCACATGGTTAGGAAGCAAGCTTCTTAACCACTCAGCCATGTCTGTTGCCTACATACTTAGGCTGTTATATGATGCCTGGAATCTAGAAATACCCACATCTGTTTAGTAACATACTGGAAGTTTGTAACTTTCAAACTGATTTGTATTAGTTGTCGGAGGATTCTTTTTTTTTTTTCTTTTGTACTTGCTGAGTGTGGGTGAAGAGGCAATGCCCTGACTTTTGTATATCATTTGTATATACCGTTTTATATCTGATTTTGATGATGTTAATGCTCTGTTTAGCACTTTTGTTATTTTACTTTTGCTTATAATATTTCTGTTGAAATATCATCATCATCATCATCATCATTTAACGTCTGTTTTCCATGATGGCATGGGTTGGATGTTTTGACAGAAGCTGACCAGCTGAAGGGCTGTTCAGGCTCCATGCCTGTTTTGGCATGGTTTCTATGGCTGGATGCCCTTCCTAATGCCAACCACTTTACAGAGTGTACTGAGTGCTTTTACACAACACCAACACGGATGCTTTTTACATGACACCAGCATTTATGAGCCCACAAGATTAAGGATGCTCAGCTGGAGAGGGTTGCAGGGGAAGAGCCTGTATGCAAGGGCAACCGCAATTTTACTTAGCTTGATGTGTCTTTTCAAGCACAGCAAAATGCCAAGAGTCTGAGTCCCCTGTCATCCCCTCTGTGAGTCCCAATGTTTGAGAATCCTTTCTGACCACTTTGTAATATATTTTTAAAATATTGGAATATAGGCACAAGAGTGGCTGTGTGGTAAGTAGCTTGCTTACCAACCACATGGTTCTGGGTTCAGTCCCACTGCGTAGCACCTTGGGCAAGTGTTTTCTTGTATAGCCTCGGGCTGACCAAAGCCTTGTTAGTGGCTTTGGAAGACAGAAACTGAAAGAAGCCCATTGTGTATATATATCTATATCTATATATCTATATCTATACCTATATATATATATATATATATATATATATATATATATATATATATATAAAATTACATACATATAAGAGGGATGACCACTAAGTGGACATCCATTATGCTAGAAGTAGACCCCCTATGGTCTTACCACTAAGAAAAGGTTGTTCTCAAGAAAAATCGGCAAATGCCAGAACGTAAATTGATATTAATCAAATTAATATTCAATTTTTCACCTTTATTATTTTAAATTTATATATGTGTGTTTGTGTGTGTGTTTGTGTGTACGTGTTGTCCCCACCACCATTGCTTGACAACCGATGTTGGCGTGTTTATGTCCCCATAACTTAGCAGTTCGGCAAAAGGGACCAATAGAATAAGTAACATGCTTACAAAGAATAAGTCCTGGGGTTGATTTGTTCGACAAAAGGCAGTGCTCCAGCATTGCCGCAGTCAAATGACTGAAACAAATAAAAGAATATCTTAATAATGTAGGATCTTGCAGAATCATTCAGGCATCAGACAAAATGCTTAGTAATATTCATCTTATCTCTCTATTCTGAGTTCAAATCTTGCCAAGGCCAACTTTGCCTTTTATCCTTTTGAAGTTGGCAAAATAAAGTATTGATCCATTAGGCTGATGTAATCAACTGTCCCCTTCTCCCTAAAACTGCTGACCATGTGCTAAAATTTGAAACCGTTCTCAAGCTGGTATCTGGAATATAGGGTGGCCCAAAAGTAGGTTTACAGTTATTCAGCTATCACTTTCCATTTCATATATTAATAGTTTAGATCTTAATTATAAAAAAAATATGAAACCATTATTCCATGCTAATTTAGTTAATTGTAAGAGAGAAATTTATATGTAATAAAATGTTTTAAAAGAGATTTAAAATGCCTACGTGATAACTGTAAACCTACTTTTGGACCACTCTACATAAACTGACATGAAATTCTGAAGGAAGCTTTTAATATTAATTACACAAATAGGAAGTTTATCTTACAGAATGAGAGACATATCTCAAAGGGTTTGAACTGTTGATAGTCAACAAGTGTAGGAAAAGCTTGAGTAAGGAAATGATTCCAAAGAGTTGATTTTCTGAGAAAGAAGTAGTGGGCCTGGTGGTTAATGCAGGGCCAGGTTAGTGTAGTGGTTGCCACCAGAAAACTAGTTACAAACAACAGAACTAATTTCCTGTTGACTGTTGAGTACTGGAAACTCTAAATATCTGAAGATTACCTTCACTCTTTTAATCATCATCATCATCGCTTAATGTCCGCTTTCCATGCTAGCATGGGTTGGACGATTTGACTGAGGACTGGTGAACCAGATGATTACACCAGGCTCCAATCTGATTTGGCAAGGTGTCTACAGCTGGATGTCCTTCCTAACGCCAACCACTCTGAGAGTGTAGTGAGTGCTTTTACGTGCCACCGGCACGAAGGCCAGTCAGGCGGTACTGGCAACGGCCACGCTCAAAATGGTAAAATGGCTGTGTGGTCACTAGCATAGCCAGAGTGTATGCCACCCAGGGTTGCCCTTCCGTCTGCTACTCCCAGGCCCCACAAAAAACACATATTGTCTGCAGCAATAGTCTACAACAGGATGAAAAGTGCCCCCCCCCCCAGCTATGTTAGTGTGTGTGGTTAAGTTTGCTTCTCAACCACATGGATTTGAGTTCAGTCCCACTGTGGCACCTTGGCAAGTATCTTCTTCTAGAGGCCCTGGCTGACCAGAGTCTTGTGAATGGATTTGGTTGACATAAACAAAACGAAGCTTGTTTTGTATACTCTCTCTCTCTCTCACACACACACACACACACACGTACGTGCACACACAATGGGCTTGTTTCAGTTTCCATCTTCCAAATCCATTTGCAAGACTTTTGTGTTTATGATGCAGTGGGACTGAACTGAAAATCAATGTGGTTGGGGAGCAAACTTCTGAACCACAGAACTATGCTTGTGTTTACACTTTGTCCGTTTAGATCCATCATCATATGCACATATGTGTGTGTTGAGGGGGTGGGGTGCTTTTCATCTCCTTGTCTTGATATGGGCATGATATTTGTAAACAAGTGTCACTATCATACAAGCAGTGTCCCTTGATTCCATTCTTCTTTGAAAAATGTCAGACTATGGTCAAATATTACCTTGCTTGGAAACAGGTAAGGGTTGGCCACAGGAAGGGCATCTACCTTGACAAACTGTGTCTGACCCATGCAAGCATGGAAAAGTGAACGTTAAAATGATACTGCTGCTGTCAACGATGGTGGTGATGATAATGATGATGATGATGATGACGATTATGATGATTCCTCTTTTTTTGTTCCCTTTAAAGCTTGCTGGACGTCACTTGAGAGATAGATTCCGTTTCTGTTTCTAACAAGCCGACTGACCACTTTAGAGTGACTGACTGCATCATCGACAACTTGATGTTTACAACTATCATAAAGGCATGCAAATTTGCAAACAACAAACAATTTGCTATACTTTTAGCAAGAAATCTCATGACACTCTTTGATGGTTTATGCATTTATTCATGTCAGTAGTGTTAGTCTATGCCAATAGTTATTCTAGCTTGTTGGTGTGATTGTATATATCGAGTTTATCAGTAACATTATTTATTCTCTTTTATGATATTCCTTGCAATCATTTCACCTTTTTTTTTTTCAGTTGGAATAGATTTTTGTTACCATTATAAATTTTATGTGGGGTATCCATGTTTCTTGGTGCTTGATGTAAAGAATCAGTTTTAGTGTGTGTGTTTTTTTTTTCTTTTTATTCTGCTGTTTACATAAAATGTGCTATGACACTATCTAGTAGTCTCTTGCTGTATCCACTAATAGCTAATATTTGCTTTATTCTAGTACTTTCTACATTGAATAATTTATACTAAATATTACTGGCACAGGCATAACTGTGTGATTGAGAAGTTTACTTCCCAGCGACATGGTTTTGGGTTCAGTTCTGCAGCATGTCACTTTCATCAAGTGTCTTTGACTATAGTATCAGGCTAATCAAAAACCTGTGAGTAGAATTGGTGGATAAAACTGAAAAAAAGCCTCTCTCTGTGTTTATATGTGTGTATGTATGTATGTATGTATGTCTGTATCATTCACCATGCTTGCCTGCTAAATCTGCAAGTTTTTTTCATTCTCTCTCTGTTTATTTTCTTTTATTCCTTTCTGTTGAAGAGCATATGCTGGAAATGTAAAAGACTTTTTCAATTTCCCGAGTGTCAAACTAATACACTTGCTTGTTGTTCATACACCTGTCTTCGTCTTTTGTTTTCCTATAAATTTCAACTATATATTTATATATATATATATATATATATATATATATATTCACATACATATATATATATACATATATGTATATATGAATGTATGTATATATATACATATATATATATATATATATATATATATATATATATATATATATATATATATATATATATATATATATATACATAAGTGCTGGTGCCACATAAGTTTGCCCCCCCACCCTCGCTTGATAACCAATGTTGGTGTATTTATGTCCCCGTAACTTAGCGGTTTGGCAAAAAAAGCCTGATAGAATAAGTACTAAGGCTTACAAAGAATAAGTCTAGAGGTCAATTTGTTAAACTTAAAAGGCAGTGCTCCAGCATGGCCACAGTCAAATGACTGAAACAAGTAAAAAGAGTAAAAAGAATATATGTATATATATATATATATATATATATATATATATCTATATATATATATATATATATATATATATATATTTATATATACACTCATAAGAAAAGAGATCACAAAGGGATAAATGATTTATCTTATAAACTTCATTAGCTTACAGCTGTTTCCACAATAAGATATGTTGGATTCATAGTTAAGCGACTGAGTAACATCACACACTTTCATCAGAGCCTCAAACGTGAAATGCAATTTATTTGGGAAAACAAATACATTGGGACTGAACCTGGGACCATGTGGTTGGAATCAAGCTTCTTACAACAAACCCAAGCACATGCACGCGTGCACACACACATACACACATACACACAAATGTATTTGCTTTCTTGAATAAATTGCACTTCTTGTTTGAAGTTCTGATGAAACTGTAAGATGTGACTACAGGCACACATCTATGTGTCCTCCACATCTCATAGCAGAAACAACTGTAAGCTAATGGAGTTCATAAGATAATACTTTATTCTTTCGTCATTGCTTTCCTTATTACCGTTCTGTACTTGATTAATGCTGTGCTCAGAAGCATATGATATTGAGTTCTACACCAGATTATTAGTATCACTATGCCTAAGAGAAATATTAAAATATATATACTCATATAGATAGATAAATACATAGATAGACAGACTGATAACCAGGTATGTGTGTGTGTGTGTGTGCGTGTGGTTTGTGTATGTGTGTGCGTGTGTGCTCGTGTGTGTGTATGTGTGTGTATATATATGTATATATATATGTGTGTGTGTGTGTGTGTGTGCATGCATGCATGTGTATATAAAAGTATACATATATATATATATATATATATATATATGTAGGTGAGCATGTGTTATATGTATAGATGTGTTTGTATACATGTGTGTGATGTGTGTGTGTGTGTGTGTATGTATATATATATATATATATAAACGGTTGTTCTTTTGTGGTGTTACATAGTTCTATAAAATAAATTATGTACAGTACGTGAAACGATGCCATGTTTATAAATAGTGCAGAAAAAGTGATAAAGACAGAAATAGTCTAAAAGTGTAATAGTAGCACACATTAAATATATGCCTCTGGCTTTATATATATATATATATATATATATATATATATATATATATATATATATATATACGTATACCTATATATATATACATATACATATATGGCTTCCTCCCTCCCTCCCTCTCTCTGCTACCCTCTTCATCTCTCTCACACATACACATTGTATACCTCATTATCATATGCAACAATATTATTATAAGTAGGAATTTTATGTAAAAAGCTGGTATTTATATACATTGAAATTTAAATAATTTCCGTGTTTATATATGTGTGTATATATATATATATATATATATATATATATATATATATATATATTGCATGTATGTATGTATATAAGTATGTAATGTATATGTATGTGTGTGTATGTGTGTGTGTATGTGTGTGTGTATGTGTGTGTGTATGCTCCAGTTTGTAATAAAGCATGCGTATATGCATGAATGTTTGAACTTCTAAGTGCTATATAAACATACATGTAGTGCATATTTGTATATACTTTTCAATGTAGCACTGTATGTGTGTATATGTGCGTTCTTGGTTCCTGTATGTATACACTTTGCCCACCCACCAACACCCCCAGACGCAACCAGTTCCCTCACACATCATCCTCAAACCCACCTCCCTACTTTGAAGCCCCCCCCCATCCCTCTCTGTCAATGGGACATTTGGTAGTTTTCTCCAATTTAAGGGTGGAAGGCTGTGTTGTTCAAATTGGATTTGAAGGTTGGGTGGGCTCACAGAGAGAGAGAAGAGCGAAGCAAACAGTAGCCAAGTGAAGCTGAGTTCATGTGCAGTTTATCAAGGGTACAGGGGTGTTGTGTGTGTGTGTGTGTGTGTGTGTAGTTGTAAGTATGTATTTGTATGTATATATATATATAAGTATAAACACATTTACTTACACATGAAAACACGTCTCATCTCTGTGCGTGTATATGTGTGTGTGTGTATATATATACATATATTTGTATATATATATATGTATATTATATATGCATGTTATATATATATATGTATATATATGTATGCATTTATGTTTGTATGTATGTACGTATGTATGTGTATATATATATATATGTATATTATATAGGTATGTTGTATATATATGTATATATATGTATGTATGTATATATATATATATGTGTTTATTATATATGTTTGTTGCATATATATGTATATATATGTATGCATTTATGTTTGTATGTATGTACGTATGTATGTATGTATGTATGTATCTATCTATCTCTATACAAATATGAATGTGTGTATGTATATCATCATCATCATCATCGTTTAACGGCCGCCTAGATAGATAGATAGATAGATAGATAGATAGATAAATAGATAGATAGATAGATAGATAGATAGATAGATAGATAGATAGATAGATAGATAGATAGATAGAGGTAGAAAGAAAGAAAGAGAAAGAAAGTGATTGAAACTTTGAGAAAGGGAAACTTTTATTTTTGTTATTATTATTATTGTTATTAGTATTCTTATACTATCTAAATACTTTCTTAACTATCCTGTCAGCAAGATAAAAATAAACACACACCCACCCTCTCAATCCATTCTATCTATCTATCCCCCTTTCTGTACCTTTCTCTTTCTCTCTCTCTGTGTTCCTCTTTTATCTTCTACTCTCTCTCTCTCTCTCTCTCTCTCTCTCTCTCTCTCTTGTACCCTTCTCTATTCCCCCCTCCTCTTTCCTATCCCAGTGTGGAATTCTTACATTTAAATGAAATAGAAAGGCTTGTTGCACTAAAAGCTAGATTACCCCACCAGCACCAACGCCATCACCACCACCACCACCACCACCACCACTACCACCACCACCACCTCCTTGCACTCGTGAAAATGTCTTTTCCAACACTCAGCTCTTCTTGTGTGTGTGTGTGTGTGTGTGTGTGTGTGTGTGTGTGTGTGTGTGTATTAATTTGCATGTATATGTGTATGTCGGTAAAATAAAGCTTTACAATTTATTATGAGGACGTTCTGTATGTGTTAATGTAGTTATGAGGGTATGTGCATATATACACATGTACATTTGTGTGTATGTTGATTCTATATATATATATATGCAACTATACACATATGTAAACGTGTGTATGTGTGTGTATGTGAGTGCATGTGAGGGTCTTTACGTTTATGTTTAACGTGCGTGTTAAAACAGACACATTTATAATTATGTTTATTTATGATCTATACATGCAGGCATACACATACATACACACAGGTATAATGTGTGTGTATGTGTGTGTGTGTGTATGTCTGTGTGTTTATGTACTTATAAGTACTGTGTGTATGTATATGCAAATATATTTATATATGCACACATGGTACATACACACAAGCATATACATATATACATACACACATGCATATACATATATACATACACACATGCACACACACGTATAGGAAATACACATATATATATATATACATATATGCCTATATTGCACATACACACATGTTCATCTTCCTTGCAATTCCTAGTATATATATAAACAGCTGTCATAAATTGTTTTCAAAAGCATAGATGCTGGGCTTTGATCAGGTCCTGTTGATGCTCTCAGTTGGGGGTCCGGTTCTTCTGTCTTAGAGTCCTTCTACTACATTGTACCACACAAGGATGAAAGGAGCAAGCAGAAATTTATTCCCTCATGTCAGTCATTTAGAAATCTTTTACCTCACCGTCTCTAGTCATGGAGAACATGCAATTAAAACCCTCAAACTTGCTACAATCGCCTTACAATCACTGATGATATCTATCTCTCCTGCTGATCTCATATAACATAGTCAAAACTGCACCCTAATAATGACTAACCTTCCTTTTTCAGGTCCAGAAAAATTTTTTTCTAATCCCAAACTCATTCTGACTCTCTACAAAGCTTAAATGAAAAGATCCACTGGCGTGGCTGTGTGGGTTAAGGTGCCCACTTTGCAACCATGTGGTTTCAGGTTCAGTCCCACTGCTTGACACTTTGGGTAATTTGTCTTCTATTACAGCCCCAAGCTGACCAATGCTTTGTGAGTGAATTTGGTAGACAGAAACTGCGAGCTGGCAGAATCGTTAGGACGCCGGGTGAAATGCTTAGTGGTATTTCGTCTGCCATTACGTTCTGAGTTCAAATTCCGCCGAGGTCGACTTTGCCTTTCAACCTTTCGGGGTCGATTAAATAAGTACCAGTTACGCACTGGGGTCGATATAATCGACTTAATCCCTTTGTCTGTCCTTGTGTGTCCCCTCTGTATGTGTGTGTGTGTGCTTGCAGGCATATGTGTGTATGCATGTGCATGTTTTTGTGCATGTGCATGTGTGTGTGTGTCTCTGTGTGTGTATGTGCATGTGTGTTTGTGCATGTATGCATGTGTGTGTGTGTGTTCCCCACCATCAGTTGACGACTGGTGTTGGTTTGTTTATGTTTCTGTAAAAGACTCCACTAGAATAAAAAACCAGACTTTAAAACACTGGGGTTGATTTGTTCAACTAAAATCCCATCAAGGCAATGACCCAGCATGGCCAGAGTCCAATGGATGAAACATCTAAAAGATTCACAACGGAATATTGCACCTGTATTTGGAAAAATTGTTGCAGATACATGCAATCACACACACATGCACATACACACATACATGTGCACATGCGCGCACACACACACACACACACACACACACACACACACACACACACACACACACACTAATGTCAATGAATCTGTTGATCTTGATAATGAATTTTCCAGTTGTTCAATCAGCAGAACTACCTACTCATTGGAGTAGTGTGTAAGTGGCTGAGTACTCCACAAACACATGTGCATTTAATGTAATTCTCTAGCAGAGTCAGTATGACACAATGTGTGCATGACAAGGCTGACCTTTTGAATTGCAAAGATATGAGCCATTTCATGAACTTTTGCCTCAGTTGCTGTCAAACCCTATCCGATTCTATTCAGAAAACTTGGATCAACCTGAGGCTATTGCAAAAGAAGTACAATTGGCTCAAACGTACGGTTTTGTGATTTGCAAAGTGATTTTCTTGACCATTGGGTGTATGGTAAATAGCTTGCTTACCAACCACGTGGTTCTGGGTTTGGTCCCACTGCGTGGCACCTTGGGCAAGTGTCTTCTACTATATAGCCTCGGGCTGACCAAAGCCTTGTGAGTGGATTTGGTAGACGGAAACTGGAAGAAGCCTGTCGTATATATGTATATATATATATATATATATATATATATATATATATATATATATATATGTATGTGTGTGTATGTGTTTGTGTGTCTGTGTTTGTCCCCTCAACATCGCTTGACAACCGATGCTGGTGTGTTTACGTCCCCGTAACTTAGAGGTTTGGCAAAAGAGACTGATAGAATAAGTACTAGGCTTACAAAGAATAAGTCCTGGGGTTGATTTGCTCGACTAAAGGCGGTGCTCCAGCATGGCCGCAGTCAAATGACTGAAACAAGTAAAAGAGTAAAAGAGTAAAGACAGAGTAACCCCTTCAGTTATGAATGACCATGGAATTGCATTTAGAAAGTTCTCCTCTGAGGCACAACTTCAGGCAAAGTTGTTTATGGAAGACCAACAGTCACTCATGCATACCAGCCACCCCTCTCCAAACCACTGATGTTGTCCAACAGATACAACTTGGCACCAGTGATGTTGCAACTCATTTCTACAACTGAGTGAACTGGAGCAACGTGAAATAAAGTTTCTTGCTCAAGAACACCACACACACCCCGATCCGGGAATTGAACTCACTGCCTCATGATTGTGAGCCCAATGCTCTAACCACTGGGCCATGCATATTTTGTCTTATATGATTTTGAACCAGACTTGGGACTTGTGTAGCAGAAGGGACTACAAAGAAGGAAAAAAAGGGGCCCACAAATTCAAAGGATCTCAATTGACAGAAAGCTTAAAACACCAAATATAGACCAGAGGAAGACAAGATGATGGAAGTGCATTCCAGAGAATTACAGCTTGAGGAAAGAAGCTATTAGATTAAAAAGACTTATGACTAACAGAAATCTTGACAGAAAAACGATGCACCTGCGAAGAGAAGTGGGTGACACATCTGAAAGTCTCAACTGGGGTCACTAGACCAGAAAGTTTATCAGAGCAATGACCATAAAAATACTTACAGAGAAAAACACAACAAAGAAACTTTCAATGATGACGAGGCATACTGCATGCATATTCGTATACATATACCACTCTCTTTCTTTCTCTTTCACACACACACACACACACACACACACACACACACACACACACACACGCGCGCACACACACACACACACACACACACACACACACACACACACACACTCTCACACACACAGAATCTGTGTCCTCGTTCTTACTTCTTCTAACCCAGCTGAAATCGTCTCTGCTACTCTGATTTCACTAATAGCCCACAGGCTCACACTTGTTTCTCCTTCTTTTGTCACTTTCGATATTTCTCGTTCTTTTCAATATCTCACACATTTAAATTGACTGAAATGTATATCTTCACGCTGAATATATTCTAGTACAGGTAACTAACATTCCCCAGACTAACCTGGACACCTGATTCCCATTTCCTGTATCTTGAAGCAGATTTGTTATATCACTTCTTCAGATATTTAATGGAACATCTGCACTGGTTTATATCCCTCTCAATCAAGAGACTAAGTAGACTGCTTTCTTTTGTTGTGTTTGTATAAACTAATGACAAAACCTTTTCTGTTTTCTCCATGTAGATGCATCTGAAACAAAGTTTGTTGTTGCCATAGCAATCCTGGGTCTATAGGTGTAAATTTAATGTCAATTAATTAAAACTGCATTAATCAGAGATTTATAAAATAATCAAATCTCCTAAATCACGAGTTTTTGACCAGTAGTCCTTAACGTCCAGTTTCAAAGTGTGAAGTAGTGAATTGGGGATAAAATCATTTCTAGATCCACCACAAGGCCCAGTCCTTTTTAGTTTGGTGCATTGTGAGCTTCATTGACTTTGAGAATTGTACTAGCAGTGCACAAGCTCTTGGTAGGGCCTTTCAATCTGGCTTGCTAATGACTCTGCCAGCTCACCACCTTAAGTAAATAACAGTAACATTTCTAGATAATTTGGTAACTATATGTAGTGATAACTAAAGGAACAGTAATGTAGAAGTGTACATTGATAAGACCTCTGAAACTCAATATCTCTTCTGACCGTACAAGAGGGAGTGAACTTGGCCACTGCAAGCCATTGAAACTATGTCATCAGTTTTATATTGTTGCATAGGGATGCTGCTGTACAATAGCTCAGCTGCTTACAGTGATAGACTAATTTACTCTGGGGATCTACTAACAACTAGATAGACTGGGCTATTCATAACTATGTGTCTTGGCCATAAAGATGATACAGTGCAACCTCTGTCACAGCATATGTTTCATTGTTTGTTATTTGGGGATTTAGCATGTAAGTCACCTGTGGCTTTTCTATTTCAAATACTACAATAGAAATAAAATGAATTGAACAGACAAGTAGCTTAAACAAAAACCTCAACTAGATAAGGTATTGGACTGCATGCTTATAGGTCAAGGGTTCAAATCTGCTGTTTTTGTCCTGTCTCTTTAACCTATGGTATTTCAATTACTATATGATATATTGGTATTCTATCTAAAGGAAAATACCTATCGCATTAGTGTTTTGGGGGCAGAATCTATTATTCTACATAAGTACAGGTGTGGCTGTGTGGTTAAGAAGTTTGCTTACTAACCACATGGTTTTGAGTTCAAATTCCACGTGTAACACCTTTAGTCTTCTACTATAACTTAGAGCCAACCAAAGTTTTGTGAGTGAATTTGGTAGACAGGAACTGAAAGAAAGCCATTGTATATATATTTCTATATATATATATATATGTGTGTGTATATGTAAATATGTATGTATGCATGTGTGAATGTGTGTAAGTTTGTGCTTCCTTGTCTTGACGTCATGTGATTGTTTTAAATGAATGTCATTCATTTCCAATATTCCTCAAAAACGTTTGGCCATGAGAAACTATTGCAGGTCGTCGTCAACTTACAACCAACCTATCCAACTTATGACCAATCGATTTTATGACAATTGGCGCACAAGCTCCCAACAGCAATAATAAATAGTCCAGTTGAAATCTAATGGGTTTAAATTCTTAGAAATTAACTTGTCTATGGATGCTGTCAGCTAACAAACGCTTCCCCTAGGTTTGGTTATCGAATCACCACTGTGGTTATCCCAAATGTTGGATGAATATCCTGTTATGGTGGCATCAAGGCAACCTCCTATTTGTTTATAAGACAACTGCTTGAGACTCTGAAATTTTTGACTACCACCATTATAATTGTATAATACAGAATGCTGTGTGTAACTTTTACCTGAGAATGTACCTTAAGAATGTAAAGATATAAAACAAAGCTATGTAGACCTCTAGGCCTACTTATGACCAAATAAACTTACGACCAGTCAGTCGGAACCAATTGTGGTCGTAAGTCGATGACGACCTGTATGTTGTTTGGAAACATGTAAGGGTTGGCAACAGGAAAGATGCCTGGCTGTAGAAAATCTACCTCAATATACTCTATCACACTCATGCAAGCATTAAAAAGTGGTGTTGATGATGATGATGATGATGAGTTTCAAAAATACATACAGGATCATATGAGGAATGCTATCTGTGATATACTGGTATACTATCCAGGAGAATCTGCTTCTCTTCTTTGCTTTATATTATAAAACTAAGCATTAACTCTTATGTGTCCTCCAGAAACAAATACATATATGGTTCTGATATTTCAATCATTACCTTCTTCCATCCACTTAGGTGTGCATTGGCGTATGCATGCATGGATGTATGTATGTATGTTGTGAAGGTGTGTGGCTTAGTGGTTAGGGCATTCGACTCATGATTGAAAGGTCGTGAGTTTGATTCCCAGCGACATGTTGTGTCCTTGAGCAAGACACTTTATTTCATGCTGCTTCAATCCACTCAGCTGGCAAAAATGAATAGTACCTGTATTTCAAAGGGCCAGCCTTGTCACACTCTGTGTCACGCTGAATCTCCCTGAGAACTACGTTAGGGGTACACGTGTCTGTGGATTACTCAGCCACTTGCACGTTAATTTATGTATGTATGAATGAGTGTGTGTATGATGTGTGTTTGTATGTGTGTATGTGTATTCATTCGTTTGTTCATTCATAAAATTTTTTTTTCTATACTAGTATGGGTTGTATATTGTATGTAATGTGCATGATTACATGCATACACACACACACACAGAAGCACATGCACATACACATCATCATCATCATCATCACCATCATCATCATGTGATGTCTGTTTTCCATGCTGGCATGGGTTGGACAGTCAGACCAGCTTTGAACCAGTGTACTGAGCATGAAAGTCATTTCAGCTGTGACCTTCCTGTCTTTTATTCAGACACAGTGTATCTGGGATTAAATTTCCAATATTTCCTTCCCCTCTTTATGCTGTCAAGACTAGAATAGCTCTTGTAATAGGTATGCATACTGGATCAGAGCTCATCTGGAATTAAATTACAACAATAGGATACACACAAACACACACACACACACTGTACACATACATACGTACATCTACACATAAACAAACAAACATGCACACACACACACATTTTGTATGTTATCTAATATTTTAATGTGCATTGTTTCTTTTCATTAAACAGTATATTCAATATATGCAGCAGACTTGAATGTACTGTTTTACCTGATGCATCCACTACTTCCTTGTCGAGTAATTCGTACTTAATAATGCATTTCTAATTCTCTTAGGTAAAAACCTGCAGGTGAATACCAGAAATACACCTGTTGTTCTGTCATTGTCATCAAATACATTATATATGTAGTTTTCTAAATGCAGTATCTATGCTTTCATCACTTGGTGGGGGTAGTGTGTGTGTTGAGTTTGTTGCTTAGCAAGCTATCATCAGATTCTGCTTGTTGCCTGCTTGTTTTTTAATTAATCAATTTCTTTATGGGTTAGTCAGAAAAAGACAGGCAGTGCTCAATAGCTCTCTTGCTGGGTTTCCAAGACTGAGAGGGAACAGGGTCATCACTACACACTAGGCTCATAACATATCTTTATCTTCTATCCTTTATTTGGATCACTTGATGCTTCTTTACCCACCAGTTTTTTCATCTAGATCAGTGATTCTCAACTGGGGTCCATATGGCCCCTAAAGGTCCATATAAGATTTTTGAGGGTCTATGAAATAAAATAATAAATTGGGGATCCACAATAATATTTTAAGGGCCTCTGAAAAAAATCTTTGCTATAGATGTGTGTATTGGTATGTATTGCAAGAAACAGCCAGGTTTCTTTCTCTAACATTTTACATTGTCCAACCTACACAAGCTAATGTGTTAAAAACAAAATGGGAATTATGTCAGAAGTGTCTATAAAACTAGTTTTTAAACATCAAATACCTACAGGAATTCACCAGAATAAAATAGTAATCAAAGGGGTCCATAGATAAAAAAAAATGGTTGAGAGCCCCTGGTCTAGACACATTAAGCAAAATAAGCATGTGTTTAGCGCATCAAGGAAAGTGGGGCACCACAGAAATGGTAAATGGTTTGTGGCACAACAGAAATCACTTTAAACTGGTTAAATTTAATATTTGGGGTGCCTTATCTTTACTAAGTAAAGAAGCAGATGTGTTATGTAAGATTAATTTTGAGGATCTGATCAAAGATTTGCAATTAAAAAAGAGAAAACTTTTCAAATATAGACAACAATAAACTCTAAAATAAACATTATTTTTCATCTTACAGTTTGCTTTGTTTCATTTTAAAAAATAAAATTTATTTTATGGTTTATTATTGTTTATATTTTTAATTACATATGTATTGGAGCACCAAAATCTTTTAATTACTTAGGGTCGCTATGGGTCCTAATCCAGTCCTCAGTACATGTCTGTGTCATTGCAATCTTCCCTGTTGTGCACTACATCTAATTCTATTTTTTTATCTCACTTGTGTTCCATAATTCACGTGGCCCTAATATTTCACATGCAGTGGAGCATTCTTTCCTCATTTGTTTCCAGCCTTAGATATCTTGCACATTCTATACCCATATTTTGCTACCATGTAGCATTGCACCTCATACACAAGCATCATACAATCTGCCCTTTCTTAGAGGACTAATCCATATGTTGCCAGCTGAGGTAATACCTCCTTGAACCTGGTTTGTTTTTACTCTGTGCTTACTCTAGCTACTATGCTTTTGAAACACCCTTCTCTCTACTGCTTATCAAGACATCTTTAGAAGCTAGGATAGAATGCTTCTATTGGCAGCCTTTGTTACAGGATAGATAAATGGTTGTGAGTAATTAGTGAAAAAATTTACAACTCAGTATAGATTAATGATTAGTGACATCAGAGTAGAAGCTGGACAGATTCAGAGACACAAGA
>NC_142931.1:132849494-132861994 GCF_046866305.1 Octopus bimaculoides | reverse complement strand
ATTTGACTGAGGACTGGTGAAACCAGATGGCTACACCAGGCTCCAATCTGATTTGGCAGAGTTTCTACAGCTGGATGCCCTTCCTAACGCCAACCACTCTGAGAGTGTAGACATATATATATATATGTATATATATATATATATATATCTATATATATATATATATATATATATATATGTATATATATATATATATATATATATATATATATATATATATATATATATATATATATATATATATATATATATATATATATATATATTGTGTTTTGGGAGGGTCATTACATCAATAATAATGAAACACTCTCTTGGTCTATATTGATCATTGATTTAATGTGCTGGTTAGGCAATCAAATAGTTGTTTGCGAGCCAAAATTCTTTTTATCACTGTTCATGACCTTTTCAGTGACTTCCCTCTCTCTCCTAAGTCTATATGTGTGTGTGTATGTGTGACAAGCTTCCATGCAGTTTCTGCCTGACCTAATTAACTCACAAGGCATTGATCAGCCCAATGCTATAGTAGAAAACACCGGCCCAAGGTGCCATGCAGTAGGACTGAACCTAAAACCATGTGATTGCAAAGTGGGCTTGTTAACCATACAGCCATGCTTGCACCTATTTATTTCTCATATCATAACCTCCTCTTTACCTCTGCTCACTGCCCCTGCCACACCAACTTTATTACCTAACATCTGCTGCACCACTTCCCTGGCAACACTGTTCAGTTACACCTTTCCATCCGTATACTTCTGTCACAATACATCTATCTTTGCCTGACCCTCTTTGACACCCACCAACAAACACTGTTTCTCCTGAATTGCCATTAGTATGTGTGTGTGTGTGTGTGTGTGTGATACATTTTCATTAAACAGTTTCACAGTATTTAATCTGAAAGTGTATTAAAGTAATGAATACATCAGGATAGATACAGTGCGAGTTTCACTCTGAATATGTAACAAAAAACCAACATAATGGACAGAAATTTAATTAAAAGCCACAGACAGCAATGACATGACAGACATGTGCGTACGTTGAAGCATTAACACAATAGACTAGTGATCTAAAAGTGTTTCTCTCCAGATTATCTCCATGTATTTTATGATAAGTAGTCGAATGTTTTCTTTCTACTAATTCCAGATATTAGTAATATTACTGAGGATTTAATTAAAGTATATAAATCTTTCAGTGCAAATAATTTGACAACATTATTGGTTTGCAAATATATGAGTTGACAGCAAGAACATTGTTCAAGAATAAAAGGGATCCGTTTATTGTAATTTCAGTTTAGGCTTCTCTTAATTTACTTAATCCTTAATTGCAATGCTTTCTGCATTTACATTCTTTATATCTTTTGTTTGCTTCAGTCATTGGATTGCAGCCATGCTGGAGCATCACCTTGAAGTTGTTTAGTCCAGGATACCATGCAGGCGCAGGAGTGGCTGTGTGGTAAGTAGCTTGCTTACCAACCACATGGTTCTGGGTTCAGTTCCACTGTGTGGCACCTTGGGCAAGTGTCTTCTACTATAGCCTCGGGGCCAACCAAAGCCTTGTGAGTGGATTTGGTAGACGGAAACTGAAAGAAGCCCGTCGTATATATGTATATATATATATATATATATATATATATATATATATATATATATATATATATGTATATATATATATATGTAGGTGTGTTTGTGTGTCTGTGTCTGTCCCCCTAGCATTGCTTGACAACCGATGCTGGTATGTTTACGTCCCCGTAACTTAGCAGTTCGGCAAAAAGAGACCAATAGAATAAGTACTAGGCTTACAAAGAATAAGTCCTGGGGTCGATTTGCTCGACTAAAGGCAGTGCTCCAGCATGGCCACAGTCAAATGACTGAAACAAATAAAAGAGTCCAGGGTTTCTCAATCATGTTTTTTCCTATGAACCCTTTTGATTACTATTTTATTCTGGTGGACCCCAATAGTCATCTGATGCTTAAAAACTTGTTTTATACAAACTTTCGAAATTCCTATTTTGTTTTTCACACATTCACTTATGCAAGTTGAACAATGTGAAATGTTAAAGAAAGAAACCTAGGTATTTCATGCAAGACCTACCAATACATATATATCAAGCAAAAATTGGCAAATTTGTTTTGATGATTTTTAAAATATTTTGTTGATGCGGATTGTGCATTACTAGAAATGGTATTGTGTTCCATTGATGGGTTCTATAGGTATCTCTTTTGCTCATTGTATGCTATTTTCTATAAGTAGAAGAGGATAATTTTGCTTGAGCAGAAATCCATTGAATTTTGTAAGTTGTGTACTATAGTACAAATTTTCCTGGCTAGACAGTACGGGATGTTGCATATATATATATATATACATATATATATATGCATATATATATATACATATATATATATGCATATATATATATACATATATATATATATATATATATATATATATATATATATATATATATATATATATATATATATATATATATATATATATATATATATATATATATATAATATATATATATACATATATATATATATATATATATATATATATATATATGTACACACACACACATACATACATACATACATACATACATACATACATACATACATACATACATATGGTGGGCTTTCATGCAGTTTCTGCCTATCCACTTCACTCATAAAGCATTTGGTTGACCCAGAGCTATAGAAGAAAACACTTGCCCAAGATGCTGCACAGCAGGACTGAACTCAAAACCATGTAGTTGCAAAGTGAGGTGAATTTCTTAACCACACAGCAAAGCTTGTTTGTGATTTTGTCAGATCTTAAGTCTTTTGACTTTTGTGAGATCCTTATTAGTTGGATTATATTATTATTGATATAAGAAAAGGGTTAGAATGGTAGTCTAACTCAGTCCCAATGTGGAGCATACACCCCACTGGTGGGTGCTGGGAAAACTGGTGGGATACAGATCCAAAATATTTTTATTTTTTGATTTCAGTGGGACATGGAATAATGAAATTTTTTTTCTTTTCTTAATCAATAATGTACATTTTTTACGTACTCAGAACTTAATAAAAAAAGTTACCAGTAAATTCTTTTGTATTCAATAATTGTGATAAAATATTAAAAATGAAGTTAGTTTTTTTCCTACCACCAGTGGGGCAAACATTTTTCTGGAAAGTTATAGTGGGGCCTGGGGAAACACTGGACTAACTGGAAGTTGTATATTCTTCATTTTGAGCTTCTGTCTTCATTCATTTTGATGGCTGATTCACAAGAATTGTCTGATAAGAGATGCTGCTAATTATTCTATATGATATTTTACTGCTTTGTTGTTTATGTTGGATACAAATGCCTGCCAACTTCCTGTATTTCTATGGTTTATTTTTTTTTTATTTCCTTAATTGTTTGATAAGGAATTTTATTCTGGTTTATGTGTAGTTTTGGTGTATTGTGCTTAAAGTTGTCTCAGGCTTTTTACATGGCTGGTTATTTCTGGTGTGTAATTTGGATTGTATTTTTGTTGTTTTATGGGATATGTCTTTTGTATAAGTCTATAATACAGGTATAGGAATGACCGTGAGGTTAAGAAGCTTGCTTTGCAACCATGTGGTTTTGGGTTCAGTCCTATGGCACACTACCTTGGACAAGTGTCTTCTACTATAGCCTTGGGCCAATCAAAGCCTTGAGAGTAAATGTAATAGATGAAAACAAAGTGGAGGCCTGTTGCATACATGCACACACATGCATGTGTGTGTGTCTTTGTGTTTGTGTTTGTCCCCTGCCTCCCCATGTAAACCGGTGTTGTTTTGTTTACATCCCCATAACCTAGCAATTCAGGAAAAGAGTCTGATGGAATAATTGCCAGATTTAAAAAAGTAAGAACAGGGTCAGTTCATTTGACTAAACCCTGGCTGTTTTCATTACGCTAACGCCTGCTATACGAGCACCAACAATTTAACCTCTTTGTAAGTCTGATAGATCTGTCATGTTAATGAATTTTAATTACCTTTTTCTGATGATATCTGAAAAGAAACAGCAATTTTAGCAAAACATATTAAGCAACACTAATAATAAATCAAAAAACATAAAAACAAACAAACTGTTGACGGTTTTATAGATATTTTAAAATTATGATGCAATGATGCTAGGTGTTTCCATTATTTTGTCCAACCCCTGCATATAGACAAGAAAGTAATATTTCAAATGCAGTATAGCCATGAAAACAGCACAAAGATTGGGTGTTTTACTCTTACATGATAGAAAAACTTGTCAGCAGACAGCCATGGGACTCAAACCTACCGTGATACAACTTTTCATCTAATGTCACTTGGTCTGCATCTTTTGGTCCGACGTCTTTTTGTCTGATGATTTTTTTGTCCAATGACTTTTTGTCCAATTTTAAATAAACTCTTTACTTTGATGTTCACAAGGTGAACATCAAAATGAAATAATCATTGAGAATTTTATTGGTAGGATTTATCATCATCATCATCATCATCATCATCATCATCATCATCATCATCATCATCATCATCATCGTCGTCGTTTAATGCATGGGTTGGACAGTTTGACTGATGTCTGGAGAGCCAGCAGCTTCACCAGGGTCCAATCTGATCTGGCAATGTTTCTACTGCTGGATGCCCTTCCTGAGTGTAGTGGGTGCTTTTTACGTGCCACCGACACAGGAGCCAGTCAAGCAGGCCTGGCATTGCTTACATTCAGATCGTGCTTTTTACATGCCAACAGCACAGGCGTCAGTCAGGGGTTACTGACATCGACCACGTTCAGATGGTGCTTTTTATGTGCCACCAGCATGGGAGCCAGTGTGGGGGAACTGACCACAGCTTCAATATTGGCTTTACTTGACTCAACAGGTCTTCTCAAGCATATCATATTGCCTGGCGCATCAGAGGTATTCTTAACAGGGCCAGACATGCATGGCTGCGATCTTACTTTAGTTGCCAGGTCTTCTTGATCATAGCACATCTCCAAAGGTTCCGGTCTCCTGTCATTGCCCCTGTGAGGCCCAATGTTCAAAGGTCATGCTTCACCACCTCATCCCATGTCTTTCTGGGTCTACCTCTTCCACAGGTTCCTTTTTCAGTTAGAGAGTGGCACTTCCTCACACAGCTGTCTTCATTCATATGTAACACATGACAGAAAAAAAGTCATCAGACAAAATGACCCAAACCCACACCTCCCAGATAGCAGTTTAGCTGAATTGATGGAGTACTCAGTCGATATCTAAGAGGAGAGGGTTTGAGTCCTGTGACTGTCTAAACACACACAACCGGTTTCTTTCAGTTTCTGTCTACCAAATCCACTCACAAGGCTTTGGTCACCCTGAGGCTATAGTGGAAGACACTAGCTGAAGATGCCATGCAGTGGGACTGAACCCCAAGCCCTATGGTTGGGAAGCAAACTTCTTACCACACAACCATACCTGTGTCTATGTTGCTCAAAGAGGTATGTAAAAAATATATTGGTAACAGTTATTTAGGGTGTAAAAGCAAATCAGTTGTGAAGCTATTTTTATTTGTATTGTTTTTTACATTAATATATATTGTATGCATTGAACTTTCTTCCAATGAGCTTGTTTAGGAGTGTATTCAGGTATTGTAGTTAGGGATCCATGATCTGATGTGATGGTTGGCGGGGGTGGCAGTGGTATGTGTATATTTATTATGCTAATGTACTGTTGTACCCTATTTGTTTTCAACTGTCAGTTGTGGTTTCTGTTTACTTGATGCATGACTTCATCATGTATGATTTGCCACTTTGATTTAACATGTCTTATCAGGGACTAATCTGGTATTTCAGGTATTGTTAGAGGAATAAAGTAGCCCCTGTATGACCACTGACCTGCTAGATTTTGCAGCTAAATTTCTCATGAGTTATTCTACACTATCTTAACAAAATAAATTAAAAAAAGCATTATTGTTATTACTGTCATCATGTTGATATTGATAAATCATGTTAGCTTAGCTCTGAAGGGTCATGGAAGGAAGACTATCAAGGTTAGTTGCCTGCCTTGTTGGCTATGTAGTTAAAAAGCTTGCTTAGCAACCATATGGTTTTAGGTTCAGTCCCGCTCTGCATCGCCTTGGGTGTCTTCTACTATAGCCCCGAGCCAATTGGTACCTTATGAATGAATTTGATAGGCAAAAACTTATTAGAAACTTCTCACATGTGTGTGTGTATGTGTGTGTGCTTTTGTACCTGTGTTTTTTCACCATCACCACTTGACTGGTGTTGGTTTGTTTACGTATCTGTAACATAACAATTCAGTAAAAGAGACTGACAGAATAAGTATCAGCCATAAAAAAATAAGCACCAGGGTCAATTTGTTCAACTAAAAAAAAACCTTCAAGGTGGTACTCTCTTGGTACATATGCAACTGAAAACCAAAAATGGTTGTTTGAGAAGAATGTTATCATATATACATAATGAGTTAAGAAGTTTGCTTCCCAACCACATGGTTCTGGGTTCCCAACCACATGGTTCTGGGTTCTGACCCACTGCATACCACCTCAGACAAGTGTCTTCTACTATAGCCCTGGGCTAGTCAAAGTCTTGTGATTAGATCTCGTAGATGGAAACTGAAAGAAGCCTGTCATATATATGTGTTTGTGAGTGTGTGTATGTTTGTGTCTCCTTATCTTGACATGGTATAATAGTTATAAATGAGTGTCGTTGTCATACAAGCAGTGTAATTCATATATATATATATATGCACATACAATGGGCTTCCACATAGTTTCCATCTACCAAATTTGCTCATGAAGCTTTGGTCAGCCAGTAGCTTTAGTAGAAGACATTCACCCAAGATGTTGCACAGTGGAACTGAACTCAAGACCACATGGTTGGGAAGTTTTCTAATAACTGAATGCTTCAATCTAACAATTTATGCAAATGTAAATATTTGCAGTAAAACACAACCTACACTGATAAAGAATAAAATAGGTGCAAAAAATATTTCAATGAAGAATTAACAAAAAAAAAAAAAGAAAGAAAGAAAACAATCAAAGGGTTTTCGTATTTCATTAAATTTAATTCACTTCAATTGAATGAAGTGATGAACTATTCAAACTGTAATAGAGATGTGAACCTTATGCAGTTAATTATCTAATTGTCAAGGTCATCAACAATCTTCGTTTCATACTTAGCTTGTGAGGACTGTAGCATATTGCTTCTCTTGGGACACCCTACAGAGGAACATATTGGCGATGCTACTGGGTTATAAAGTACAATTTATTTTTAGTTGTAGGTGTTAAACTTAAGGGTACTGTGAACACTGCTGGGGAATTCCTTCACCATTCCCTGAGATAATATTTCAAAGAACTAAGTGAAAATAAAGGCTTGCTTTTATCGTTGCAACAAATAAATTACTTTCAGACGTGCACATTTTTAGATTTTCTTCTCAATACCTCTTCCGATAATTTTAATTTCTTTTTTATTATTATTATTATTATTTTTATTTTTATTACTTTTTTACTTCTTTAACATTAATTTGGTTCATCTCTCTTCTATGACTCCTTCTCTCTCTCTGATTTAAGCTCAATTATTTTAGGGATAAGTGAAGGAGAGCTAACAAAACATTTTTTAACTTTTTCCTATCATAACATCCTTTCCTTTTTCTTCCTCATTTTCTCCCCCTTTTTTCACTGTTTTCATATAAAGGAGTGTACTTGTTTCAATTCCCCACCCTTACTGTAACATTTGAGTCATAAGAATTTGGCTCCTCTGAGACTAGCAAACACCAGTCTATTTCTAGTCTCTATCACAATTATTGCCATCATTAGCATTAGCACAAGTTCAAAACCTCTTGCTATCATCTATGTTATCACTACCGACAACTATGCATTCCAACACCACTAAATTCACCATTCCTATTCACACTGTTATCATCAACTACTGTTAACAATATGAGTAACATTACATGTTTCTAGTCACGAAATAACTACCCTCTACAGTGAATAATTAATGCATTTTTTTATACCCTCAGAAATATTACAGATGTCCAGGTACCAGCATGTTTGTGTGGATAAGTGGCCTTTTTTTGCAGCTATGTAGCTTTGAGTTCAGTCTCATTGTGCAGCACCTTCTACTATAGCCCTGGGCTGACCAATGCTTTGTGACTGAATTTGGTAGATAGAAATAGTATACACATGTGTACGTGTGTGTGTGTGTGTGTGTGTGTGTGTGTGTGTGTGTGTGTGTGTGTGTGTATGCGTGTGTGCGTGCTTGCTTGTGTGGAGGCACATGGCTTCATGTTTAGGGTACTGTACCTGTGGTTGTAAGATTGCAATTTCAGTTCCTGGACCAGGTAACGCATTGTGTTCTTAAGTAAAAAAAAAAACTTCGTTTCGCATTTCTCCAGTCAAGTCAGCTGGCAATAACAAGTAATTTTGCCACAGACTGGCATCCTGTCTGGCAAGAAATATACACACCACCAAATCTGGGGAAACTAGCTTTGCGAGCCTATGCCTCAGAAAGGACCTTTGATCCTTTTGATTCACTCGAATGTTGCTTTTCATGTGCCACCGGCACAAGTGCCAGTGAGGTGATTGTTACCAGTGTCACTTCACTGGCACTTGTGCCGGTGGCACATGAAAAGTAACATTCGAGTGAGTACCGTTGGACTGGCTCCTATGCAGGTGGCACATAAAAAACACCATGTGAGCGTGGCCGTTGCTAGTACTACCTGACTGGCCCTTGTGCCAGTGGCACGTAAAAGCACCCACTACACTCTCGGAGTGGTTGGCGTTAGGAAGGGCATCCTGCTGTAGAAACTCTGCCAGATCAGATTGGAGTCCGGTGCAGCCATCTGGCTCGCCAGTCCTCAGTCAAACCGTCCAACACATGCCAGCATGGAAAGTGGACGTTAAACGCTGATGATGTTGATGATGATGATGTATCTATGGTATGTTTATGTCTTTGTATCTGTGTTACTCCCCAACAACACCCCACTGTTCATTTGTTTACAGCACCATAACTTAACAGTTCAGCAAAAAGAGACTGATTGAGTAAGTAACAGACCTAGAAAATTAAGTACTGGGATTGATATGTTAGACTAAATTCCTTCAAGGCAATGCATGGCTGCAGCCCATTGATTGCCAGAAGTAAAAGACAAAAGATAAATGGCCCATATCATTCCAATTTATGTTTCTCGTATAACATACATACTCTTCCTTATTTTGGAACCTTATTGCCTTACTTTTGACAATACATACTACCCACTATATCCTAAGATTTTGGTTTTTAATTATTACATCTTATTGCTACATGCAATATTATTGCAACTACATCTCTGCAACATTTATATATTTATACCGCAATCACCAAAACGTGCACCACCACCACCACCACCACCACCACCACCACCACTACCACCACCACCACCACTACCACCACCACCACCACCACCACCACCACTACCACCACCACCACCACTACCACCATCGCCATTACCAGTTTATCAACACTGATAATACATCACTTGAACTTTATGTTTGTAATTGCTGTCAACCAGCGAGGAATTTTGTACAGACAGAAATTCCTTGAGGCATTTCCTTTTGCCAATCTTCACCTGTTTCCAAACATGGCAATGTTTCTGCATTGCTGGACATGTTTTCATGGAAGATAGGAAATGAACAACACTTCTTCTATGATGGTGACATTCACTTCTATCTCTCACATGATGTCAAGACAAACACACACACACACACACACACACACACACACACACACACACGACAGGCTTCTTTAAGTTTCTGTCTACTAAATCGACTTACAATGCTTTGGTTGGTCTGAGGCTATAGTAGAAGGCATTTATCCAAGGTGGATTTGAACACTGTGGGTTTGAACCTAAAACCACATGGTTGAAAACTGAACTTCTTAATCACACAGCCATGCCTGAAAATGAAAAAAAGTATAAAAAAAAATATATAGGCGCAGGAGTGGCTGTGTGGTAAGTAACTTGCTTACCAACCACATGGTTCCGGGTTCAGTCCCACTACGTGGCACCTTGGGCAAGTGTCTTCTACTATAGCCTCGGGCCAACCAAAGCCTTGTGAGTGGATTTGGTAGACGGAAACTGAAAGAAGCCCATCGTATATATGCATATATATATATATATATATATATGTATGTGTGTTTGTGTGTCTGTGTTTGTCCCCTCTACCATTGCTTGACAACTGATGCTGGTGTGTTTACATCTCCGTAAATTAGCGGTTCGGCAAAAAGAAACTGATAGAATAAGTACTAGGCTTACAAAAGAATAAGTCCTGGGGGGTCGAATTTCTCGACTAAAGGCGGTGCTCCAGCATGGCCGCAGTCAAATGACTGAAACAAGTAAAAGAGTAAAAGAGTATATATAAAATTGTCACAATTGGAATAGCTCTGATCACAGGTCAACTCAGTCAAAACCGACCTGGGGTTGAACAGCAATAACATTACCAGCTTCTATTCTATAGCCAATATGTGTGGTCTGCCTTCACTGTGCCATACTGTGCTGACATATGGACACCAGAACAATACATATGATGTTCAATGTAAATATTAATTTATAATACAATATACCACATCACCCTGAATCTATATTTACTCTTACAGTCTTCCTTTGACATTGTTTCTGTCTTTTACACTCAACTCCAGTCTCTCCTCATTCTCTGTGTGTCTGTATGTGTACATTCCTTTCAGTGTGTCTCCTCTGTGTGTGTGTCTCTCTGGGTGTCTCTCTCTCACTCTTTCTCTCTCTCACTCTTTCTCTCTCTTTCTCTTTCTGTCTGTCTGTCAGTCTCTCTTTGTCTCTCTCATTCTCTAGGTATATGTGTACATCCCTTTCAGTGTCTCCTCTGTGTGTGTGTGTGTGTGTGTGTGTGTGTGTGTGTGTCTTTCTCTCTCTCTCTTTCTGTCTGTCTGTCTCTCTTTGTCTCCTCATTCTCAAGGTATCTATATGTGTACATTCCTTTCAGTGTGTTTCATCTCTCTCTGCATCTGTGTGTATGTGTGTGTGTGTGTATGTGTGTGTCTCACTCTGTCTCTCTTTCTCTGTCTCTTTCTTTCTTTTTCTGTCTGTCTGTCTTTCTTTGTCTCTCTCCTCATTCTCTAGGTATCTATATGTGTACATCTCTTTCAGTGTGTTTCCCATCACTGTGTCTCTCTGTCTCTCTGTCTCTCTCTCTGTCTCTCTGTCTCTCTCTGTGCCTCTCTCTGTGTCTCTCTCTGTGCCTCTCTCTGTGTCTCTCTCTGTGCCTCTCTCTGTGTCTCTGTATCTCTCTCTGTGTCTCTGTGTCTCTCTCTCTCTGTCTCTCTCTGTCTCTCTCTGTGTCTCTGTGTCTCTGTCTCTCTCTCTCTGTGTCTCTCTCTGTGTCTCTGTGTCTCTCTCTGTCTCTCTCTGTGTCTCTGTGTCTCTGTGTCTCTGTATCTCTCTCTGTGTCTCTGTGTCTCTGTGTCTCTCTCTGTGTCTCTGTATCTCTCTCTGTGTCTCTGTGTCTCTCTCTGTGTCTCTCTGTCTCTCTCTGTGTCTCTCTGTCTCTCTCTCTCTGTCTCTCTTTGTCTGTCTCTCTCTTTCTCTCTCTGTTTCTCTGTCTCTTTCCCTCAGTCTCTCACTGTCTGTCTGTCTCTCTCTCTCTCCCTCTCTCTCTCCTCGGTGTGTGTATGTCTCCTGCATTTCTTCCTGTCACTCTGTTTTTCATCCTCCTCTTCCTCGTCCTTCCTATTTGTGTGTCTCTTTCCTTTTTCCCTTTTTCTCTCTCCCTCTCTATCTCATCCTCTCCATCTAACTGTCTGTAAGCATATCATCATCATCGTTTTAATGACCACTTTTCCATGCTTGCATGAGTCAAATACAGTTTATTGAGGCAGATTTTCTATGACCAGAAGCCTTACCTGTTGCTAACCATCACCTGTTTCCAAGCAAGGCAATAGTTCCCCACAGCCACATGTGATTTTGCAGAATATTGGAAATGAATGACACCGCTTGTATGACAGTGACACTCATTTACAATTATCATTTGATATCAAGACAATGAGACATATTTTCATACATGTATGTGCACACATATACATGCACGTGCACACACACACACCACACACATGCACACACGCGTGCACACACACACACACATGCACACATGCGTGCACACACACACACACATTGAGCTTCTTTCAGTTTCCATTTACCAAATCCACTCACAAGGTGTTGGTTGGCATAGGGCTGCAATAGACGACAGTTGCCTGAGTTGCCATGCAGTGGGACTGAACCTGAAATCATGTGGTTAAATAAAGTGGTTTATATTTTGCTTTACCATGTTTTCTGACATAGACATTATCATAGTATATAGTAGAAACATGTAGTATAAACATGTAGTGTAAACATTGAAACATCATCATGATCTTTCCAAATTGTGTTGCATTTCACATGGAATTTTTGGACCATTATAGTCAATGTGCATTTTGGCAATAAATTTTGGCCTGAAGATTTCAACTTGTATGACAGAAAA
>NC_142931.1:132786994-132844494 GCF_046866305.1 Octopus bimaculoides | reverse complement strand
ACACAAACACTTGCACACAGGCTCTCATGTATGCATTTACTCACACACACACACACACACAGGCACATACATGCATACACACACATCATCAAGTCATACCCATGCATACACGCACATTTTCTTACACAGATTCCCACACTAACATACATTCATGCTGAGACACTCATTAACATATGCATTCACATATCTTACACATGATTGTAATCCATACACATACACACACACACACACACACACACACACACACAGACACACATTTACATATACAAACTCTCACACATATACACTCACACTCACACACACTCACACATGTACACACTCACACGTACATGTTACACCCTAACACTCCTGAACCCTCCTCCACGTATATACACACCCAAATACACACACACATGTCTGCAAAGGAAAACAAAAGACACAATATAGGGCATGAGAATTTGGGATGAAGTAAGAAGTGGATTAAGGAGAGGTTTGCTGGGAATCAATGCTCAGAACAGGTATTTCCTATCGTACTCTTTGCTACTATGGCCTTAGAACTATGTATTAGAAACTTAGAGATAGATAGGTAGGTAGACAGGTAGGTAAGTAGGTAGGTGGATAAATAGATTGCCAAATAGGCTGATAGATTGATTTAGATAATTGGTTCTCAATCAGGGTTCATATGACCCTTGGGGAGCCCTTATAAGATTTTGTCATTAAATTTTATGTGCAATTAATTGGTTATACTTTTACAATACACAAAATATTTTAATGATTTGTTTTTATACAATTCCTATTGATATTAAATTATAAAGATCATCATCATCATCATTGTCGTTTAACGTCCGCTTTCCATGCTAGCATGGGTTGGACGATTTGACTGAGGACTGGTGAAACCCGATGGCTACACCAGGCTCCAATCTGATTTGGCAGAGTTTCTACAGCTGGATGCCCTTCCTAACGCCAACCACTCCGAGAGTGTAGTGGGTGCTTTTACGTGCCACCAGCACGAAGGCCAAGTCAGGTGGTACTGGCAACGGCCACGCTCAAAATGGTGTATTTTACGTGCCACCTACACAGGGGTGCTGGCAAGGATCTCGCTCGAATGACTTTTCACGTGCCAGGAAGGCGACGTTGGTAACGATCACACTCGAATGGTGGTGCCATCACAATTTCGCTTTCGCTTGCCCCAACAGGTCTTCTCAAGCCAAGTTTACAATAGGATTTTTTTTAAAGCATCAAATGGTTTAGGGGTTCACCCAAGTGAAATAGAAATCAAAGGGGGCCCACAAAAAAAAATGATTGAGAGCCACTGGATCAAATGATTGGTAAAGTTGGTAGATATATTGGCTTCAGGTGGTTGGTAATTCAATTATGTCAACTCTAGTATATGACTGGTACTTATTTTATTGACACTGGGGTCGATTTGTTCGTCAAAACCCATTCAAGATGGTTCCCCAACATGGCTGCAGTCCAATGACAAAAACAAATAAGAGATAAAAAAAGAAAAAGAATAACAATTGATTTTGTCCTTAAAAGTCTTGATTTATGAAACGACTTTGTTCTTTGTGAAATAAAACTGCTTTTGTTCTTCTCTTTAAATTTGAATCTTCCGTTCAGACTAACTTAGACATATGGATTTTACTGGCATTGTTCATTTTTAGCTTCAGGGTGACCTTTGCATCATTTCAGCTGCTCATACACAAAACCACCATTAGAATTCTTAGATATGTCTCCTTAACCCTTTAGCATTCAGATTACACTGTCAAATGTAATGCTTATTCATTCACATTGTTTTGAATTCTAATCTTGCATTATTTTATAACTTTGAGCTTCCGATGATGTTATTGTCAATTTTTGGAATGACATTGGTTTCAAATTTTGGCACAAGGCCAGCAACTAAGTTGATTACTTCAACCCCCAGTGCTCATTGGTACTTATTCTATCGACCCCGAGGAGATGAAAGGCAAAGTTGACCACGACCAAGTTTGAACTCAGAACATAAAGATGGGCAAAATGCTTTTAAGCATTTTGCCTGGTATGCTAACGATTCTGTCAACTCACTGCTTTTTTTTTTTTGGAATGACGTTGTAACATCGGTGTGAGAGGCCAGATCTGGTCAGTTTGAACAAAAAACAGGTTGAGTATTTGGGCTGGATGTGGGGTTAATCATGTTTAATCTTGGGCTAATGGGTTAATTATGTATAATCTTATAGCTTCAGAATTTCAATGATGTGACTGCTTATTTTTAGAATGACAGTGTAGGGTAGGCATGATAGTCTGGATCTGACCAGTTTAAGCATAAAACAGATGGAATATTTGGAATGGATATGACCAGTTTAAATGCTAATGGGTTAATAAACTCATTGTAATCATTTGTGTACTAATGTGGCTCTTTATTTGCCAAACGTATTAATGCAACAGGAATTACTGGCAGAAACGTTAGCACACCGGGCGAAATGCTTAGCGGTATTTCGTCTGCCATTACGTTCTGAGTTCAAATTCCGCCAAAGTCGACTTTGCCTTTCATCCTTTCGGAGTCGATAAATTAAGTACCAGTTACACACTAGGGTCGATGTAATCGAATTAATCCCTTTGTCTGTCCTTGTTTGTCCCCTCTATGTTTAGCCCCTTGGGGGCAATAAAGAAATAATGCTTAACGACATTTCATCCATCTTTACATTCTGAGTTCAAATTCCACCAAGGTCGATTTTGGCTTTCAGCCTTTCAGGGTTCACAAAATAAGTACCAGTTTAGCATTGAGTTTGATGTAATCGGCTTTCTCCCCTCCCTGATATTGCTGGCCTTGTGCCAAAATTTGAAATCCTTATTAAGCTGATCTTTGGATCTCAAATTAACATGAAATTTTAATGGAAGTTTTTTTAATTTAGACCACTCCAAAACAGGAGATTTGTATCATAGAACCAAATGTGGTGCCCAGCGGGTTGTTATCAAAAGGTTTTAATTGCTGGCTCCTTGTTAATGATCTTCAAGTCCTTAAAGCCCATTCCTCCTATTTGTGAAGAACTGTTGTATTGGTGTGTGGCATCACTTCACACTTCTTTCTTTCAAAATGTCATAGTCAACATTACCAAATTTAAATAATAATTTAATTCTAGACTTCAACACAAATGCTCTAGATAAAAAAAAACAAAAAAACAGTGTTTACTTTATTTAAATATAAATCAGATTAAATCAAATCAAATATTCTAATTAAGAAGCAATAATAGTTGTTACTTTATTTAATAGGAAGGATAAAAACCAAATCTTTGCTTATATATCTAAATCAACACCTAAGAAATCAGCAAAATCATTGAAATTTTCAGTGTCCATTGTGTTAATAATTTCATTTGGTGTTGCTTCAGGTAAACGATAATCTTTGTAGAATTTATCATCTTGTTTCAGAAAGATACTTTACAAAGAGACCAGCTCCAAGCATTAGATGTAGCATTGTACTTCTCAATCTTGTTTTGATAACATTCATGCAACTAACTAATCTTTGCGTTGCAGTTTTTGAATTAAGAAATATTAAAAGATTAATAGCAAATGTTACAACATCTCTAAAAGGAAATTTTTCCTGCAGCATTTTTGTAATGAAATATTTCTATCCAAAATGTTTCAATGTTGGTTTCAAATTTTGGCACAGGACCAGCAATTTCAGGAAGAGGAGGTAATTTGATTACACCAGCGAGGAGGTAATTTGATTACGCCAGCCCCCAAGTAATCAACTGGTACTTATTTTATTGACCCTGAAAGGATGAAAGGCAAAATTAACCTCAGCAGAATTTGAACTCAGGAACATAAAGATGGATGACATGCTGCTGAGCATGTTGCCCAGCTTGCCATCTTAAAATGTTTCAGTATCGGTTGTCTTGCAGTATTTTATCCGTCTTCACATTCTAAGTTCAGTTTCTTATTTCTTTATTGCCCCTGAGGGGCTAAACATAGAGGGGAGACAAGCAAGGACAGACAAAGGTATTAAGTCGATTACATCGACCCCAGTGCATAACTGGTACTTAATTTATCGACCCCGAAAGGATGAAAGGCAAAGTTGACCTTGGTGGAATTTGAACTCAGAACGCAATGGCAGGCGAAATACCGTGAAGCATTTCGCCCAGCGTGCTAACGTTTCTTTTCTACTCTAGGCACAAGGCCCGAAATTTTGGGGAAGGGGACCAGTCGATTAGATCAACCCAGTACGCATCTGGTACTTAGTTTATCGACCCCGAAATGATGAAAGGCAAAGTTGACCTTGGTGGAATTTGAACTCAGAACGTAGCAGCAGATGAAATACTGGTGAAGCATTTCGCCCAGCGTGCTAACAATTCTGCCAGCTCGCTGCCTTAGTTTAGTTTCTGCCAAGGTCAACTTTGCCGTTCATCCTTTTGGGGGTGGGGGTCAATAAAATAAGTAGCAAGTTAAACACGAGGGTCAATGTCATCAACTTGACACTCTCCTCCAAAACTGCTGACCTTGCATCAAATTTTGAAACCAGTATTAGTAATCTTGGTAAGGTAGTGAGCTGACAGAATTGCTAGCATGCAGGATAGATCACTCAGCAGCATTTCGTCCCTTTTTACGTTCTGAGTTCAAATTCCACTAAAGTCGACTTTGCCTTTCATCCTTTCAAGGTTGATAAAATAAATATCAAATGAGTACTGAAACTGATGTAATTGACTAGCCCCCTAGCCCCCTTCCTTAACTTGCTCTCCTTGCTTTAGATGAACGATGTGAATTACTTTAGTGCGTTGCCTGGGATTGAACTCAGAACCTCTAGGTGTCTGCTCTGCATTAACCATGTCTTTGTTTACTACGCTATGCCTGATACAACACAAGACATCTGAAAAATGCTGCAGCATACAACAGCTGAAATGTAATGAAAATAACAATCAAGATGACGACACTTGTCTGACTAACATAAACAGTATACGTAAAATAAATTCCTCGTCTCAACCATATAAAATTGTATCATTTGAATTTTTGTAAAAATAGCTGAGAAAAATCATAAGATCCACTGTTTTTTTCCTTGATCTGCTAATCATTGTTGTCTTGTTACCTCCACCTTAGCGAAGGTGGAGGTATTGTTTTCAGTTGTGTTTGTTTGTTTGTGGACGAGATATCTCAAGAGCCACTGGATGGATTCGGATGAAAGTTTCAGGGATGTTTGGCCTCATGACTGGCACAAACTGATTAGATTTTGGGATCAATCTGCTATCACACAAAGATTCTGGATTATTTTTCCTGCTTTTTTGTTTAATTTTTGAGAGTGGTCAAGTGTATTTTTAGTATTCTTGTTTGTGAGAGCAGTCGAGTTTATTTAACATATTCTCATTTTAAAGATCATCTTTGGCTAATCGTTGAGAGGACATTGGTGTTGCCTTAGTGGAGGTTTGTGCTCTCTAAGCGCTTTTGTTATGTATGATTTCTACTATTTTCTCTCAAACCTCTCACCAGGGTTTGGACTGTGGCTGTATTGAGGCACCATCTTGAAGGGTTTAGTCAAACAAATCAACACCAGTACTTAGTTTCCTTTAAGCCTGGTCACTTTTGAACCACAAAGTTATGGGAATGTAAACAAACTAACATTGGATGTCAAGTGATGGAGTGGAATAAACACAAAACACATACATATAAATTTATCTGTGTGTGTGTGTGTGTGTGCATGCGTGTGTATGACAAGGTTCTTTCAGTTTCCATCAACTAAATCCACTCACAAGGTTATGGTTGACCCATGGCTATAGTAGAATGCACTTACTCAAGGTACTGTGCAGTGAGAATGAACCCAAGACCACATGGTTCGGAAGCAAGCTTCTTAACCACACAGCCATACCTGTGTCAGCTGGTTCAAAATTCTATCCCTAGCAAGTTCAGCTGATAAACATAAAGTTGCACAAATGTTTTAAATCTTCAATGGTTCTTTACCATTAAACCTTTGAGCCCTGACCTTCTGAACCTTATTTTACCATATTCCTGGCACTCCACCGGTGCTACGGTACAGAGCGGTGCTGGGGTATAGAAAAAAATAAGCCATCCACCAGTAAACCAGTGTTAGGGGCTCAAAGGGTTAATAATAGCAAGGTACAGTTAATTATAAGCTATTTGACTTGTTAAAGAGAATGAAAGCCACTTAAAGATTCTGCTACTTCTAATTCTTAGATTTTTGTGAGATGTTCCACGTATGCATAGGATACAACCAACTGCACAAAAAAAAAAAAATAATAATAACATACACAAGAAATACTGATGGAGCTTCTTTTAATTTCTTATTGACATCATTGTTAACTCCCATCATGGCAGTGGCATTGTCACTTCCAATAACCAATAGATTTTTTGTGTTTAATTTCTTTTCCATTACTTTACTTTTTTTTTTTTTTTCAAAGTCTGCAATTGCATTTGCATCATACTTTTCTAAAAGTACCAAAGCAAGATATACACACACACACACACACACACATATACCATCATCAACAATGATGATGATGATGATATGTGTGTGTGTGTGTGTGTGTGTGTGTGTGTGTGTGTGTGTGTATCTATACATGCACAACTCTTTGTCTTTTCCAAAGTCTGCAATTCCATTTGCAACATACTTTTCGAAAAGTACCGAATAAAAATGTATATATATATACATATATATATGTATGTCTGTTACTGAAATATATTATAACCATTTCCAGAAGCTTGTTAACTGTGATATCATGAGATTCTTCTACTTCTTCTGGGAGAAAAAAAAAAAAAAAAAAAAAAAAAAAAAAACTAATGGAAAAGCCTAAATTTTTTTCAATTCCTACATCAGAAATCAAATCTTCATCAAAGTGTGAAGCAACCACATTTCTTTACAATATTTACAATGTTACTTCACTCTGGATACAGTCAACTATTTTATTTTTGCACGAATCTACTAAATGATCACAGGTGTTGAATGAAGAATGGTAGCAAACATATTGCTAAATTAGCTTTAAGCATTGAGCTTACATCACATTTTCTTATCAAAAAATCGTAACAGGAATTGCTTTAAATAGAATTAATGTCTTCTTATATGATTTTTGTTTGGTAATGCCTTACTAACTAACACATGAATATTTTCTATGATGTCACATCTACAAAATTTCCAGTGCACTTTCGATGAATCAGCAAGAACTTTATGCAGCCACTTACTGACTAAAAGTTATCGTAGCAAGCCATTCCTTTCAGAATCTCTGTTGATATGTTTTCGTAGTCTTTTTGCTAATTACTGAGAAGAGTAAAAGCTGAAAGAAACAAACTTGAAATACAAAAAAACAAGCAAAAAGGAAAACAAAGTTGAAAGCTCTCAAGTTTAATTACTAAGCAGGTTGTTGAAAAATTGCATCATGTAACGAAGGTCATCAGCTACTTGCAAGCATCAATGTACCCATTTCAAAGCTTTTCCACGCTAGCCATTTCCCTTTGGTGGATACCAGTGTTTCCAATACTCAGCTATGAGTTACCAAACATTGCTATTAATTTGAATTTGAATGGAATATACATACATACATAAATACATATATACATACATACTTACAGATATGGAGTCAACAGATGAAATCCAGAGATGTTCAACATAAAAAACATTCAGTAGTGCTCAAAGTGTAAGTTCAAATCATTTGAGTACTTACATGAATACATACATACATATATGCATGCATACCATTCATGTATGCATATATATGTATGTATGTGTATATATATATATATAATAAAGGTTATGAAGGGTATTGGAGTCAACCAAACTCTAAAGATACAGGTAATACCGAGTAAGTGCTGTATACCGACTAGTTTTGCCCTGACGTGGTTGCAACATGAGTGGGGAATATAACATGGGTCATGTATTAGCGTGTGTATATATAAAAAAAGAATAAGATAAAGAGACCAATGGCAAAGGTAGAATTATATTTTATGTATAAAGTCTATACATACATAAATTATAATTCTACTTTTGTCATTGGTCTCTTTATCTTATTCTTCTTTTATATATATATATATATATATATATATATATATATATATGATAACTTCTTTCAATTTCCATCTTTGAAATCTACTCACAAGGCTTTGGTTAGCCTGAGGTTATGGCAGAAGACATTTGCCTAAGGTGTCACACAAGTGGGACTGAACCTGAAACCATAAGCTACATCCGTGCCAATAAGCAATTACCAAAAAAAAAAAAAACTATAGCCATTACTTAATTTGTTAAATCAGTTGATATGACCTTATAGTATCTGTCACGCTTTTGTTAATTGTTCTAAGTGCTTTTGTATTTGTGAGCAGATGGAGACATCCATTCGGCTCTCCCATCCTTGACCCAGCTAAACATGTAGGAGATGACAGCTGGATTGAGTGAGAGGTGGAGTAATGGCTGCACCAGTATTACAATGGTGCATGTTTTCTGCTAAGTAGATGGAGCAATGTAAAATTTAGTCTTTTGTTCGTGGATACAATGCACTGTCCAGACCTGGAATCAAAACCTTAGCTTTAAAGAAATCATAAATACTGAGGTCAATTTGTTCAACTAAAAACCTTCAAGGCTACATGACTCTAGTTCAGTGACTAAAAACATTCATTTGTTGGCACTCCGTTGCTTATGACGTCGAGGGTTCCAGTTGATCCAATCAACAGAATAGCCTGCTCGTGAAATTAACGTGCAAGTGGCTGAGCACTCCACAGACATGTGTACCCTTAACGTAGTTCTTGGGGATATTTAGTGTGACACAGTGTGACTAGGCTGACCCTTTGAATTACAGGTACAACAGAAACAGGAAGAAAGAGTGAGAGAAAGTTGTGGTGAAAGGGTAGAGCAGGGTTCACCACCATCCCCTGCCGGAGCCTCGTGGAGCTTTAGGTGTTTTCGCTCAATAAACACTTACAACGCCCGGTCTGGGAATCGAAACCGCGATCCTATGACCGCGAGTCCGCTGCCCTAACCACTGGGCCATTGCGCCTCCACATTTGTGAAATAAGCAACATGTAGACAGCACATGAAATGCCTTGTGTTGCATTTCAGACATCTTATATATTAGCAACAGAAGCTGTATTAATACCAAGAGGTAATATTTATCCCCACTTAAATGTGGATATTCTGTTAGAACAAATTTTAATACAATAGTAAGCATAAGAGAAACTATCATATTGGCTTTTGATGCAAAATGCGCTCCTGTTTATATTGCTAGTGGGGAGGTAAATCCCTGCTACCTACAATACTGAGACCACCTGATCACGTGATTTTGATCTTGTTTGGTTTTGTCGTTGTCAATAGAACATCCATGTTTAAGTGGGGATAAATATTACCTCTTTAGACATTTTATTTTCTGTCGTATTCTCCATCATCATGTTTAAAGAAGAAACAAAGATCAACATTAAAGTTTAATCTTTTTTTAATGCCAACCTGCCCGTGATTGCCCCTGTTCTGTGATACAAGCTTTCTGTTTTAACCCTTTAGCATTTAAGCCAGCCATTTCCAACCTGAATATTCTACCTGTTTTAAGTTCAAACCAGCCAGGTCTGGCCTCTCATACCTACTCTACAATGTCATTCTAAAAATAGACAATCACATCAGTGAAATCTTGAAGCTACGAGATTATACATGATTAATTTAAAACAATGTGAATAAATAAGCATCACATTTAACAAAGTAATCTGAATGCTAAAGGGTTAAAATTATCTAAATTAAAACCTTCCTTCAAAATATAATGTTAATTTTTATGTTCCAAAGTTATTTCACTAAATTCTGCAGTATTTTCCAAGTTAATTGAAACAAAGGCAGTGTATGTCTACAGAAATATGGGTTAAAGTGATTTAAATCAAAACCTTCCACCAAAATTTCATGTGAATTTACGCTACAAACACCACCTTAATAATCACAAAGTTATTTAACTAAGCTCTTAGTTATTTTCCTAATTAATTAAAACAAAGACAGTGTATTTCTACAGAAATATGATAACAAAACAGTTTATGATAACCTTGATGTCATTAAGATAATCAAAGGAGTCTTAAGTAGAAGTACATTAATAAATAGAATATAACATCGGCTTGTTGATTTTATAACACGTTAAGAACTTGAAATAAAGCTGTTCTTCGTTTTACTGCATGTTCTGGGACTAACAATAAAACAGTAATTAGGAAAATTCTGTAATAAAGCAGAATGTGAAAATTTAGATAAAATATTGGATGAGTGATTTTTATTGAAGCAATCAGAGAGTATGGCTGTATCTGGGTCGATGGTTTAGTTGAAGCTAAAGATTTTAAGGAGAAAATGAATTTTGATGAGGTCAATTGTTTTCTCACTTGATTGGTTCATCAGATTTAAGACCATCACGATCACGAACATGATTGTGATATTTATCATTGTCAGTTTAATGTCCTCTTTTCCATGCTCCCCTATAAGCTGGATGGAATTTGCCGAGGTAGGTTTTCTGTAAATATGATGCTCTTCCACGTGCACACACACACACACACACACACACACACACACACACACACACACACACACACACACACACACACACACACATATATATATATATATATATATGTATATATATATATATATATATATATATATATATATATATATATATATATATATATATATATATAAAATAATTGAGAGTCAGCTGAATTAGGTACTTAAGTTGAAGCACCATGTCAGTGCAGTATTGTCTGTACAACTTAAAGTAAGGTGGAAATCAAATCAAAATAAGCAACAGGATATCAAGAGCTGACGCAGTACGACCGTTTCAAGTGGCTCCATTTAATTGAACAATGCAATCATTACATCAATTGAAATGCAGGGCTATCCTCAGCTGCATAGTTGTACTGCATCACCTCTTTATATCCTGTTGCTTATTTTGATATATACGTATATATATGTATATATCTATATATCATCATCATCATTTAACATCCGCTTTCCATGGACGATTTGACTGGGGACTGGCGAACCAGATGGTTACACCAAACTCCAATCCTATCGGGCAGAGTTTCTACAGCTGGATGCCCTTCCTAACGCCAACCACTCCAAGAGTCTAGTGGGTGCTTTTTACGTCCCACTGGCACGAGGGCCAGTCCGGCGGTACTGGCAATGGCCACACTCAAATGGTGTTTTTTTTATGTCCCACCTGCACAGGAGTCAGTCGAATGTTTTGTTCACATGCCACTGGCACGAGTGCCAGTAAGGCGATGCTGGATATATATATATATATATATATATATATATATATACATGCATGCACATCATCATCATCATCGTTTAACATCCGTTTTCCATGCAGGCATGGGTTGGATGGTTTGACTGAGGTCTGGAAAGCCAGTCGCTGCACCAGGCTCCTGTCTGATCTGGCAAAATTTCTACAACTGTATGCCTTTCCTAATGTCAACCACTCCGAAAGTGTAGTGGGTGCTTTTTATGCGCCACCGGCAACAGGAGCTAGTCTGGCTGACCTGACATCGACCATGTTCGGATGGTGCTTTTTATGTACCACCGGCACGGGAGTCAGTCAGGGATCCCTGGCATTGGCCACTTTCGGATAGTGCTTTTTACATTCCGCCGGTACATGAGCCAGTCAGGCAGTCCTGGCATCAATCACGTTCAGATGGCGCTTCTTGCATTCCACCAGCATGGGATCCAGTCAAGGGGCACTGGCTACAGCTATGATTTTAGTTTTACTTGACTCAACAGGTCTTCTCAAGCATATCATATCACCTGACATGTCAAGGGTACTCTTAAATGGGCCCGACATGCAACATGTACATACAAGCATATATATATATATATATATATATATATGTTTGTATATGTGTGTGTGTGTATATGTACATACATACATATATATATATATATATATATATATATATATATATATATATATATATATATATATATATGTATATATATGTATGTATATATGTATGTATATACAGGCATATTCTTTACATTCCACTCTCAGAGGAGAGGTCCTATTTCTGTGGGCTCATGAGTGCTGGTACTATAGAAAAAGCGCCCATGCCGGTGCTACATAAATGTACCTATACCAGTGTCACATAAAAGCTCCCATGCCAGTACCAGGTTTAAAGCACCCAGCACACTTTGTAAAGTGGTTGGCATTAGGGAGATCATCCAACCATAGAAACCATACCAAAACAGACAAATGAAACCTGGGCAGTTCTGCAGCTGGTCAGCTCCTGTCACACTGTCCAAGCCATGCCATCATGGAAAACAGACGTTTAATGATGATGATGGTGATGAGGATAATGATGATGATGTGTGTGTGAGAGAGCATATTTTCTTTGAAGACCATTTTTACACATGCTTCAACTACATGTGTTTCTTTCATTTGAAAATGCCTTTTTAACATTAAAATATTTTTGCTTATATACTTATAGTCTTGTGTCCTTACTGTGCATCAAACAACACATGATAAACATGCATTTGTTTTCTAGTAGTAAGGATGCAAAATTTAACCTTTCCAGAAACATTTAAAAAATGTTTTCAATTAAATTTTTTTCCCCCCTTAAATAACTCCCTGTGTGTTTAGCAGGAAGTTATTTAAGACATAGTACAAATGAATAGCATTTAATAATATGCCATTCATTTATACTCTGTCTCTATTTCGTATTTACATAAATGCAATTAAAAATAAAGAAAATTCCTAGACAACAGAAATTTCTCAATAACAGCATCTCAGATCACTAGCTTCGCCATTATTTGGGAAGCTTACTATGAAATGAAATGAAGCCCTACCATATAACTCTTTAATTCAACAATGTTGCTGAATAGCCCTAATTAGTTTGGCTGGGACTGACCTATAGCCTGGAGGTTGCAGATCAAAGAAAGCTACCATTTGGAATTTCCAACTATAGCTTTCTTGTCTTTATTGTATAAGCATAATATTCTAAACTTTAGGACTTAAGGCATGTTATTGGAGCATAGATGGCTGAGTCAGCTGACAAACATACAACAAACATCGGGAGACGTTATTGGTTCATAGCTTATTAGAGTCATTTCATTATGTCCATGGCAAATACGTCTCTCAACAGCTGACTCCACTACATGTGCGTGTGTCTGTGTGCGATATATAATTCACTGCTGTAAACATCAGTGTCTTCATTTACTGTCCACTTTTCTATGCTTGCATGGTCAGCAGAGAGAATTTGTTGGGGAGGTTTTCTGTGGCTGGATGCCCTTCCTGTTGCCCACCTTCACCTTTTTCCAAGTGAGGTAAGATTTCTCCATGGCCAGATATGTTTTTCATGGAAGACTCCTCGCTTGTATGACAATGATGTTCATTTCCAACCATCACTCACCACACACACACACACACACACACACACACACACACACACACACACACAACCATGTACATATGTAGGTGCAGGAGTGGCTGTGTGGTAAGTAGCTTGCTTACCAACCACATGGTTCCGGGTTCAGTCCCACTGCGTGGCACTTTGGGCAAGTGTCTTCTACTATAGCCTCGGGCCGACCAAAGCCTTGTGAGTGGATTTGGTAGACGGAAACTGAAAGAAGTCCGTTGTATATATGTATATATATAGATATGTATGTGTGTTTGTGTGTCTGTGTTTGTCCCCCCCCCCCCCCATCATCGCTTGACAACCGAAGCTGGTGTGTTTACGTCCCCGTAACTTAGCGGTTCGGTAAAAAGAGACTGATAGAATAAGTACTGGGCTTACAAAGAATAAGTCCTGGGGTCAATTAGCTCGACTAAAGGCGGTGCTCCAGCATGGCCACAGTCAAAAGACTGAAACAAGTAAAAGAGTAAAAGAGTATATGTATGTATGTATATATGCAGGTATGTGTGTATATATGCATGTATATATGTATATATATATATATATATATATATATATATATATATATATATATATATATATGTATGTATGTGTGTATGTATATATGCATGTATGCATGGATGTATGTTTATATGAATGTGAAACCACGGGGCCTGGTGTTTAGGATGTTGCACTCATGATTGTTAGATCATAGGTTGGATTCCTTCCTGGACAAGTGGTGTATTGTGTCCCTGAGCAAAAAATTCATTTCATGTTGCTCTGGTTCATTCAGCTGCAAATGAATAACCATGCGACAGACTAGGATCTTGAATGTTGTCATTTTGGCCACTTATTCACCATGGAAACCAAATAACCAGCTTTATGAGCCATAGGATTTGAGACCGTAAAGCCTTGCCTTGGTTTCTCACTGTGGTGAAGGTGAAAGGTTATAGAAGTGTTTTATAATTTTATTGCATATGGTTAGTGCATATGGTTAGTGGAGGTGCAATGGCCCAGTGGTTAGGGCAGCGGACTCGCAGTCGTACGATCGCAGTTTCGATTCACAGACTGGGCGTTGTGAGTGATTATTGAGCGAAAAATACCTAAAGCTCCACGAGGCTCCAGCAGAGGATGGTGGTGAATCCTGCTGTACTCTTTCACCACAACTTTCTCTCACTCTTACTTCCTGTTTCTGTTGTGCCTGTAATTCAAAGGGTCAGCCTTGTCACACTGTGTCACGCTGAATATCCCCGAGAACTACGTTAAGGGTACACGTGTCTGTGGAGTGCTCAGCCACTTGCACGTTAATTTCATGAGCAGGCTGTTCCGTTGATCGGATCAATCAGAACCCTCGACGCTGTAAGCGACGGAGTGCCAACAACAACAAGCATATGGTTAAGGACAGCTGTATAAGGAAGTGCAAATCTCTCATTGTAGAGGGAACCTGTGGAAGGGATAGACCCAAGAAGATGTGGAGCAGGGTGGGGAAATATGATCTTTGGTTATTGAGCTTCACAGAGGTGATGACAAGTGACCGAGACATCTGGAGATTTGCTGTGCTTAAGTAGACATGTCAAACTAAGTGAAATCATGGCCAGTGTTGGTGGTATGTGAAAGGCACCCATGCTGGTGACATGTAAAAGGGAACCTTTATCTGTTGCTGTTGAGAAGGGCATCTAGCCATAGAAATCAAGCCAAAATGTACCACTGGAGCCTGGTGCAGCTCTCTGGCTTACCAGCTCTGGTCAAACTGTCTAACTCATGCCAACTTGGAAAATGGACGTTAAATGATGGTGATGATGATGATAATGATGATGATGATGATGATGATGATGATGATGATGATGATGCTGTTCTTTAAACAGAATAGAAAAATGCCTTTTATGCTTGAAAGCAATCATGACAATGGCCACAAGCACTACCCAATCGATATTCAAGGTGCTGTTTATGTGAATGAAAGTGTCATAATATAAAGATCTTAAAAGTAATTTATTTGCAAACTAACTAACTAAAAACACTCACACCTGCTTCCACACTGCAAGGCCTTTAACAGTAACCACACCCAACGGCGACAATAACGTCAGCAACAACATCAGTATCTAGGACAATAAGAAAAAACAAATACTACAACCCAAAACTAATAATGTATCCAGTTTCCACAGTTGATTACCTGTTGGTTTTAATTCAGTGAATTCAAGCTTTATTGCAGTAGCCTTTAATGAAGTTAAGAAAAAAAAAAAAGCAATTAATTAAATAGATAATTAAATAAATAAATATATGTATAAATGAATATAATTTATTATTCAGGCATTGAAAATAGATAGGGTTTTTTCTCTCACATTTTAAAATTCTTCTGAAATTTAGCCTCCAATTAAGTTGTTTACTCTTATTTTTACATAGATGTGTATGTGTGTATGTCTGTGTGGTTGTGTATGTATGCATGTATGTATATATGTATGCGTGTATGTGTATATATGTATGCATATGTGTGCGTATGTATGCATACACATGTATGTTTGCATCCATTTGTGTATATGTGTATGTTTGTATGCTTACATGTATGTATGTTTCCTTCCAGGTATGTATGTGTATGCATGTATATATGTAAGTATGCATATATATATATATATATATATATATATATATATATATATATATATATATATATATATATATATATATATTCATGTATGTATGCGTGCATTTATGTATGCATATGTGTATGCTATTAAGTGTGCACGTATGTATGCATGTATGTATGCATCTACCTATCTATGTATGTATGCAGCTATGTATACATGCATGTATGTATGCATGCATGTGTGTATGCAGCTATGTATGTACGCATCTATGTATGTATGCATTCATGTATGCATACATGCATGAATGCATGTATGTGTCTGAATGCAAAATTATACCCCTGTGTGTATTTTAGCTTGTTTTTTTTTTCTTTTTGCTGTTTTTGGTTTTGTCTTTTACCCACCCCGCATCATCTCCTACCTCCATCCCATCCTTTTCCACCCTCCCTCTCACTGTCCATAATTTTCAGAAGTTGATAGGAAAATCCTTTGAGACTTTCAGAAGCCATCAATTTTCTCGATGCTGCTGCTGCTTATTCAACTGTTGTTCCACTGTTTATTATTTGGACAAACTCATGAAATTTGAGATTAATTTAAGTGATGCTGGGTTTATAAAACGGGGTTGGGGGGGAGGAAGGGAGGGAGGGGGGGGTTGTTCCCCCTCCCCTCTCCGCAGACTTAAACGAATAACAGTAATTTAGTTTCTCAACTAAAAATAAAAAAGGGTTGTAATGCAAATGTACATTGGTTCTAATTGCCATAGTTTTTAAACACTATTAGAAAACAAAGATAGACAAAACAAAGAAATGTGTAGTAGTAGTAGTAGTAGTAGTAGTAGTAGTAGTAGTAGTAGTTGTAGTAGTAGTAGTATATGTAGTAGTTGTAGTAGTAGTAGTCGTAGTAGTAGTAGTAGTAGTAGTAGTAGTAGTAGTAGTTGTAGTAGTAGTAGTAGTAGTAGTATATGTAGTAGTTGTAGTAGTAGTAGTTGTCGTAGTAGTAGTAGTAGTAGTAGTAGTAGTAGTAGTAGTAGTAGTAGTAGTAGTAGTAGTAGTAGTTGTTGTTGTAGTAGTGTGCTCAGTAATTCCAGTTGCTGTAATTTTGATCACTTAGAGAGTGAGAGACAAAGAATTTTGGAAACGAGAGTTTGTGGAGGAGTCAAAACATTTGGACAGTTTGAGAAATGATGTTACAGATGACTATAAGAACAGCATTGGGGGAACATTTTGCATCATATCAAATTCTTTGTTAAACAGGAATTATTTTTTTTTATCAAAAAGAAGCCCGTCATATATATATGTATATATATATATGTGTGTGTGTTTGAGTGTCTGTGTTTTTCCTCCCAACATCACTTGACAACCGATGCTGGTGTGTTTGGGTCCCCATAACTTAGCTGTTCAGCAAAAGTGACCAATAGAATAAGTACTAGGCTTACAAAGAATAAGACCTGGGGTCGATTTGCTCGACTAAAGGCGGTGCTCCAGCATGGCCGCAGTCAAATGACTGAAACAAGTAAAAGAGTATGTGTTTAAGTTGGTGTCTTGTAGTCTTGACATCACATGATAAGTTGTAAACAAGAGTCACTGTCATATGACAGTTCCCAGAAAACATGTTTGGCTTTGGAGAAATATCATCTCACTTGGAAACAGGTGAAGGTTGATGACAGGAAGGGTATCTGTCTGTAGAAAATCTGCCTCCACAAATTCCATCCGACCCATACCAGTATAGAAAAGTGGATGTTAAAATAATGACAATGATAATGATTTCATATAACTTTGCTGCTATCTGTGGCTAACAAAATTATTACAGATAAACATTATTATATTTGCTTAAATAGCAGATTCGTTAGCACACCGGTTGAAATGCTTAGTGGCATTTTGTCCTTCAATACGTTCTGAGTTCAAATTCCATTGAGGTCGACTTTGCCTTTCATCCTTTCAGGGTCGATAAATTAAGTACCTGTGAAACACTGGGGTTGATGTAATTGACTTAATCCCTTCCCCCAAGCTGCCCTTGTGGCAAAAATTTGAAATCATTGTATTTGCTTAGATGTTTCTAAATAAAGGGACAAACAATTCTTGCTTTTGCAGTGTAACATGACTAAATTACCTCAGTGGCACCACTTGATAAATAGACAACATACTTACTTCAGAGCTGAATACTTTGTGTGTGTAAGGGAATAAATAAGAAAGATGTGCTACAACAAATGATACAATCATTCTGGTTTACTCAACCATGCTTCACCCAATGATAAACTATAAATTTCTTAAACACAAAGCCTTAGATTTTTTTACCAGTGAATGATCCTTTATCTGGTTGTTCAACCTATTAGAACTAGCCACTAAATCTCGAATTACTTTCTACTCTCATTAAAAGGAATGACACATTTGATGGTGAAATATCCTACTTAGAAACTATGTCAGAATAAGCCCAGATGGTCATAATTAGGATTGTCTTTCATCATAGTGTCTGATCAATAGATCAAGGCTGACCGAGAGCTAAACAGCAATCTGTGAATATTTTTAAAATGGAGCAATGAGATTGTGCAATGTTCATGCCTTTCACAAGGTCATTAAGAATGCCTGTGGTTGAGGCAGGCATGGCTGTGTGGTTAAGAAGCTTGCTTTGCAACTATGAAGTTTCTGGTTCAGTCCCAAAGCATAGCTCCTTGGGCAGGTCTTCTAATTTTTTCACAGTGAATGTATCAGCTGCTTTGGACACTCAGTGAAAAGCACTCTTGGAAGAACCATGCAGGTCTAAATGACCAGGGGATGGATGTATGACTACACATATGAGGGAAATATCTAACTGCTTGCAGCAGTTAGATATTTCCCCCATACTTTCTGCTTTATGATATGTGGATTTGGCTATTGGAAGTTTAGCTTCTTGGCAACAGACAGCATGGAATGTCCATGATAGAGTATCCATGATAGGATAACTCCCAACTTCTTATTTATGGGCCAATGACAGAGTCTGTATGAGGTCACTTGATTTGCAAGAAATTACAGTCAAATCTTCTGCAAACCACATTTTGTTATCTTTAAAATAGAAGGACACCTTAGATAATACAAGCTTAGATAAATCTGAAAAATAGAGACAAGATGGTTACAAGTGGAATATCTTCCTCATAAATCTGCCGGATAAAAGGGTTAAACCACAACTTTTGACTCATCACCTTAGATGAGAATAAAACATTGATTTCTTTTTGTCTGAGACATTAAATGGTTTTACATTTTTAGGGAACAGAAAATAGAGTGTTATGGTGTTGGCAGTTATGTTTTTTAAATTGTTAGAGGTTTACTTGCTAAGTGTATTGTTTGAAGGTTTGTTTGAAGCTAAAACTACATAATGATTGTGAAAGCTTGTTTAAGGAGTTTCCTCCTGCCCTACACTACTCATAGCAACCAGATGAGTAAATTGTGAACTGTATTAGTGACCAGATGGCAATAGGGGGACAAAAATTTGATTATCTCCCTAAATAACTGTAAAGTGAATCTAACAGTTTTTGTGTGTTTTTCATCATCATCATCATCATCATCATCATCATCATCATCATCATCATCCTTTAATCCCTTCAGTCACTTTGTCCAACGTACTGGGCAATTTTTCCACATAAATTACAAAAGAAATATAAATTATAATTGAGTCACAGTTACCAATTCATTGGACACCCCTAAAACGCATATATATAACCAAGACCATGTGATTCTGACTCAGTGTTTGCTCACAAGCCATAGAGGATGGCTGTGTCTTCTCGTAAATCTTACAGATGTAAGTAAACTGGGATTATTTTTACCTAGTGTTAGCAGAATTTTTATTTATCCATGACAAAAATTAAGCATATTGAATATTGAATTCTTTAAAAATTTACTCAATATGTGTTATTTACCTGTCTTTTAGAATAAATAGAAAATGAAAATTAAAAAATAGTTTTACTTTTTTATGTGACTGAAGGAGTCAATGACTGTTTTTCATGCTGGCATGGGTTGATTGGTTCAGCAGGAGCTAATGAGCAAGAGGACTACACCATACTTCAATGTCTGCTTTGACATGGTTTTCTAAAGCTGGATGCCCTTCCTAATGCCAACCACTTCACAGAGTGTACTGGGTGGTTTTTATGTGGCACTGGTACTAGTGAGGTCACCAAAATGACTTACAAGACAAGACCCTCTTAATTGAGTGGGGAGTAGTTCTGAGAAAGATGGTTTTTATGTTAAGTGATAAACAGCTAAAGTATGAGAGAGGGACAGGAACAGATGTATTGCTAAAGGGAGACATATGGCTACCTCAGTTTTTTGATGGTTAAAAGGGCATTTCCTTGTTCTAATTATTCCAATTACAACACATGATCTCAGAGCAAAGTAACTTGCCAAACAAGTACAAATATAAAGTTGTTATTGATACTTTCCTGTTATTCCTGTACATTTGGAGTAGAATGAATTTATTGTGAATTACATTGTGGAAAAGTCATTGTAGTCATTTAAGAAAAGCATTGTTATAAGAAAACACTGTTACATTCTCCTTTCAGTTAGTTCTTAATAATACTGTCTATGAGGTATAAAAGTTCTATCGTACTTCTGTGATCTGCTCAGTGACACAATTCTATTGCATCTATGGAACTGTGGTAATGGAATTGTGTCAGTCACCAGGTTGCAGAAGTGCAATGAAACTCTCTGACATAAAAGATTACACTATTCAGAAACAAAATACATATATATAAATATGTATGTATGTGTGTGTGTGTATGAAATATATAAAACCCTGAATATAACAATTTTTATGTTATTCTTAAAAGGCTAAAATGTACTTTACCACGACATAATTGTCTCACGATGCAACACACAACACATTATCTCGGATCAAATCATTTGTAAAACAAGTACAACTCTAAAGTCTATTGTTACTCTTAGTTTGTATATTGTAAACTATTTAATGATTTTTCACAAAAACGCTTTACAATTTCAATCATATGAATTAGACTTTACTTTGACGAGTGATTGTTGATGTTAACGATACATTAACAAACTAATGTTCATGCGATACCAAACACAATGCATTTATTTCAGTATTTTAATTTATGAATAGATTCCATGCATTCAATTTACTCTTCTTTTCATAGGCACAGCTCTTTCTTTTTCACTGTTGCCACTTGATGTTGTTGTTGTTGTTGTTTTTGTCTAATTCAAATCAGCCCTTACATCATAGACCTACAATGTATCATCTTTTTTCAGACCTAGTGTACCAAGGACTACACTATCCAGTATGTTCTCCAATGAACATCTCATCTTTTTCCAGATCTAGTGTATTGAGGACTACACTATTTAGTTTTCTGATATGGGCATGTCATCTTTCTCTCAGGCCTTGTGTATCAAGGACTACACCATTTAGTGTGTTCTATGTGCATCTCATCTACTTTCAGACCTAGTGTACATAGGAGTACACTATTTAGTATGTTTGCCCATAAACATCTCATCTATTTTTCATCTCAGTGTATCAAGGACTACACTATTTAGTGTGTTCTCCTAATCGAGTGGCCACCTCCCCCGAAATTTCGGGCCTTGTGCCTACAGTAGAACAGGATATGGCAAGCCACAGGGCTGCATCATGCTCCACATCAGCTTCCCCATGGGCTTTGGCATGATTTCTATGGTTGGATGCCCTTCTTAACAGAATCCACTTTATAGTGTGTACTGGGTACTTATACTTGCTTCTGATGCCAGTGATGTCGGCTAGTAACTTACAAGACAGAAAAGAACATGGAAAAGGAAAAGAGAAAATCCCTCTCGATTAAGAGGAATAATATTTGAGAGGGTGGAGAGGTGATTTTTATCCCAGGAACAAATAGGGACAAAGAGTTAGAGGTATCTTTCTATAGAGAAAATGCATGACTACCCTGCATTTATATAAGGGGGGATGGAAGTATCTGGGTAAATGTGAGATGGTGGTGATGGGGTGTGAAGAGCAAAACCCTCAAGAAGCAAGTGCTAATATGGGTAGTGGATCTGGAGGTGGGGTGGGGTGGTGTTTATAAGAATGTGAGTACTGGATGGTTAGAGATGAATGTAGTGAATAAAACAAGTAAAAGATAAAAATAAAAGCAAGAGATAAAAAAAGATGAAAAACATTTATTGCCAAATAACTGCACCATCTTCATGAAAATCTCTGACATCACACAGTTAACTACAAATATGGAGGACATTAAAAGCGAACAACATTATTTGTGACTCTTTTGTTGTTGCCTATTTTTCACTAGTTTTGCTAATTTCTCAATATTTGGTTTAGAATATGTGAATATCTATCTCATATGATAAATGAAGCTTGATTCCATTCTCTTCTTTGTCTTATGTTTTTTGTTATGTAGCAGAGTAGAAAAATTCAGATTTGCAAAGATAAGTTATGGTAAATGGATCTATTGATTTTAAGGCTATATTTACAAGTTGATGTTATACAGTTAGTTAGTTATTTTGATTGTTTGCCGCCTATCTTTTAAATCTTTTACATGTTTCAGTCATTGGACTGTGGCCATGCTGGAGTATCACTTTGAAGGGTTTAAGTTGAATTAATTGATCCTTGTACTTATTTTTTTTTCAACTCTGGTGCTTATCTACTGGTGTTTTTTTTTTTTACTGTGTTATAGGGATGTAAACAAACCAACACCAGTTGTCAAGTGAAGATACGGGACACACACACACACACACACACACACAAATTAGAAAGAAAGAATGAATAAGCAAAACATGTGGTGTCACTTTAGAGCATGTAATTTATAATTCAAACATAATTGCAGTTGTTAGAATAAATAAGCAATTAAGAAATACTGCATACATATATATATATATATATATATATATATATATATATATATATATATATATATATATATATATATATACACAACAAACTTCCACAGTTTCTATCTAGCAAATTCATTCATAAGGCATTGGTCAACTGTGCAGAGGGATTGAACCCAAACCATGTGAATGCAAAGTAAGCTTCTTAACCTCATAGCCATGCCTGTGCCTATCAAAGAAAGGGTTAGGGTTAGGGTTAGGGTTAGGGTTAGGGTTAGGGTTGAGTAAATTACTGCATAATTTGCAACAGTGCTAGGTCTGTTTTTATAACACTGATAAGCTTGTTCTCTGTAACAGTGATACAATTGTTCTTTATAATAGTTATAGGTTTGTTCTCTATGACAGTGCCAGATTTATTCCCTGGTACAGTGATAGGTGCATTCTCTTGAACAGTTATAGGTATGTTTACCAAGAAGCAGACACATTCACTCAAAGTCTGCTTGAGTTGTTCTCTAGAATAGTGCTAGTTCAATCTCTAATTTGAAAATCCTAATAAATTTCCTGAATATTCATAAGAAAATGCATGAAAATACTGTGTAAATGAAGATGTTTTGTTGTATCTTGGGAGGATCATTATACCAATAATAAACACTTGAGCTGGTTCTATTTCGCTTCTCTTATTATTATTAGTTTCTTGGTTAATCATTTAACCAATTAGCTAATCGTTTGTTTGATTAATTGTTCAGTCAGTAAATCAATCAGCTTTGTTTGTCTAATCTGAAGCAAATTTAGAGCTGAAAGGGCATGTTATTGATGAATTTGTGAATAGCAATGAAAGAACTTTGACAAATCCAATTGATTGATTGACTGAATGTTTAATCAAACAATTGATTAATTAACTGGTTGAATGTTTAACCAATTGACTAATAAAAATATAATAATAACAATAATAATATCAATAATAATAATAATAATTAATAATTAATAATAATAATAATAATATGCACTATCCTCTTAAGTATGAAATTGCCTGGCTATGAAAAGTGAAGAAGGTGAAGATAGTGCCAATTGATGTTGGGTCCTTGAGGACAGTATCGGAAAGCATCAAGAGGAATATAAGGAAATTGGAATAGAGTGCCCAGGAGAACTGTTACAAAAGGTTTACCTCCTTCGCATGGCCAGAATAATCAGGAAAATATTAAGTAGTTGAAAAGAACAGATAGCATAGTACCACAGGCTACCCACTATGCATGCAAGACTCCAGGAGTTAAAACAGAACTTGAGATAAAAAGAAAAGTAATAATAATAATAATAATAATAATAATAATAAAAAAACTGGAAACGGAGGCTCTAATCTGTGCTGCCCAAGAGCAAGCACTAAGAACAAATTACATAAAATACAGAATAGTCAACACATCAGAAAGTGGTAAGTGCAGAATTTATGGACAAAATGGTGAAACCGTATGACATATTACCAGCCAATGTACGCCACTAGCCCAGAAGGAATATAAGAGATGCCACAACAATATAGCAGAGCTTGTTCATTGGACACTTTGCAACAAGTATGGACTTGACAGAGCAAAAAATTGGTATGACCACAAACCCAAAGGCATCATCGAAAATGATAATGCATTATGGGGGGGGGGGGAATTCTTCACCTGGGAAGGTTTGGGCATTATAAGCAGCCATCTTTCCCATTTCCTGGTAAGGATGTAATCAATTTGACTAGTGTGTCCACTAGATCGGTAGGTGAATAGGTGACTGGCAGGTTTCCTGAAGTTAGTATTACAAACCATAAGATCATTTCATTGCAGAACTCCAGCAGCCTGGTTCCCTCCTCATTGCAGGAATCAAAACCATAGCCTCCAAGTATGCGATGGAAGCCCCCTGCACGTTGTCAACATGCCCATTGAAGTTGCCAGCCACAAAGAGAAGGTCCCTGTCATTCATCAACAAGGAAGTCTGCAAGAGGGTGTTATAAAATCAGTCTGTCTGTTCATCAGGTAGACCTGGTTGAGGGGCATAAGCTGAAATAATGGTTGCTAACGCATGTTGCAGCACTAATCTAATCTTAAGTATTCTATCACAGACTCTGACTATCTCGGTTACCTTATCAACCCATTTTTCCACAAGGAATATACCCATGCACCCGACCCCGTCAGTGTTCCCTGCCCAGAAAATCTTATACCTATGTTCTTTGCCTGTGAGGAACCTAGCAGAACTTCCTCTCCACCTTACTTCTTGGATGCAGCACAAATCTACACATCTCTGTTCAAGCATCTCAACAATCTCACCAGACCTACCTTTCAGTGTGCCAACATTAAGTGTGCCAACTCTGAGGGTGTGGGAGGTGTGGGCCCATGAGACCCTGGGATGGGGGACAGCAGCATCATGTACCTGAAAAGAAAGCTTGCATTTGGCAGAACTCATAAACATATAATAGCCTTCAACCTGTATGCACTATGCCATCTTTTTATGCACTACATAATCATTACATTACATAGGAGATAAACCCTAAGTAGGGATGGGGAACATTTAGCCTTTGGAGATGTTCATGGGAGAGACATCCGATTGAGATCAGAGGACAGTGACTTCCAGTACAGGTGGTAGGGGTGGGAAGAGTGGACACACTGCAAAACAACAAAAACTCAGGCTGCCGTTGTGAGAAAATATTGAGATAGCATCGGGCATTTGAATTCTTAACTGGAGCTATAACCAACAGTTTTTGGTTAGCCAAACTGTAACAAAATTAGATAAATGAATGAATAAATGACAATAATAAATGAGCGTGAAAGAGAGGGAGAAAGAGGGAGAGTTGGATTGAGTGAAGGGATCTAAGTTTTTTCTCTAAACATACGGCATGGAAGATGAAACTGTGTTTACATAGATAGATAATGAAATGAAATAATAAAGTGATTTAAATTTGTGCTGCAAAAGAGGTTTTAGATGTGTGCCAGGCTGGAAAACAAGGTTGCTTATCTGAACATCCTCTTGGTTTCTACTCCATGTGGCGAGGTATTAAAATATATGAGGTTGGAGAATCTGAATGAGCTAGTTTATATAGGGTGGGAGAGATGAATGAATAAATGAATGAATGAATGAATGAATGAATGAATAATAATAATAATAATAATAATAATAATAATAATAATAATAATAATAATAATAATAATAATAATGAAGAAGTGAAATAGAATCAGTGTGTGTGCTTATTGTTGGCATTATGGCTCTCCCAGAATACAACAAAATTTGTTTTATCATATGAATTCACATCAAGAATCTTGCAAACCAAATACAGAAATAAAATGAATAAAAAGGATTTTAGCTGAAATGTAATAATGCAGAATGTCTAAAGAAGGAGAAGCAACTGGGGGACTGCAGCTTGAAAAGATTTCAGATGCTGTCCAGGCTCATGTATTCAGCAAATACTGACACCAGTGTCTGACAGATAAACACGTTGGATCACAGACATGAATGAATAATTAAAACTACTGCATTATGGAGATGTAGAGAAATAAGACTGTAGAAGAGCGATGAATAAATTGAGTTGGCTTAGTTCTTGTTGGTTTAAGAAACTAGCTAAGATGTAAAGAATATTTTAGAACTGCAAGTTTAATATAAGACAAAAAAGATAAACATTTTAGATGAACACGAAGCATCATAAATACACACACATGCAAATATATATGCATATACGAAGTCTGATCAAAAGTATTGGGACTTGCTATGGTAACAGAGCTAAAGTACTTAGAATAAAGCCACTCGACACAGATTGACCTTGAACTCTGTTACATATGCACACAAAGTTATAATGCTCTAGATCACTTGTATTGATTCTAGCAAAGCTTGGAAGTAAAGTGTGTAGAGTGTAGTCATCTCACCAAGAAAATTAAGCTGAGAATCTGCATCAAATTTTGCCAAAAGCTTGGTGGTGCCTCTGCAAAGACTTATGTGAAGTTGCAGAAAGTGTATGGAGGGGAGTGTATGACCTGGACACAAGTGAATGAGTGGTTCAAACATTTCCAAGAAGGGTCACAAAATATCAACAGTGAAGCATGTTCTACGAGACCTGCAACCAGCATAACTAATGGAAATATCAGATATGCAACTGGCTGCTCATAAACATGGTCAAATCACCATGCATGAGTTGTCAGAGGATGTGAACATTAGTTATAGTTCTTGTACCAAAACTGTTTTTAGTTGCAGCAGTTTTTGGCCCCACATTCCCCTGATTCAGCAACCACCATATTCCCCAGATTTCACCGCTTATGACATTTTCTGCTTTCCATCAATGAAACTGTATTTGAAAAGAACAAAATTTCAAGACATCAAGGAAATTCGAGAGAATGCAATGAGGCAGCTGCTTACTATCCCCAAAAGGAGTTCCAGGAATGCTTCCATCAATGAAAACGATGCTGGGTAAAGCGTGTGACTTCAGAAGGGGACTACTTCAAAGGTGATTAAATGCCGAGTTGATATGTGTCATAGTTTTTTTTTTTTTTTATAACACCAGTCCTGATGCTTTTTGATCAGATCTCGTATACATGCATGGGTATATATATATATGCATATGCTAGAAGAGATATTAAGATATGATAAACCTTAGAAGAGATATAAAGATGTGATAAAGGCAAACCTCAGACTTTTCAAATAGGAAATCAAGATTGTGTTGGACTGATCAAATGGCTTGGTTCATTCAAGGAAGTTTGTGAAACATTTAGATAGAACAGAATTCAACATGCAAAAATAAGATAAGCTATTTGAAAGCAAGAAAGTCTGCTTAGTTATTTTGAGGGAGGATTCGTGTGTGTTCTCTGTAACTGACACTTTTTATCAAAAGCTGAATTAGTTAGTCATGGATAATCACATTGTAAGGGACAAAATCAATATAGGAACATACTCCCTTCACAACCAAAACAAAATATGGGTCCAGTATGTAACAAGGTTCATAGGCCTACTGGGGGCCTGAAGATATAGGGTATCCAGTTGTAAAAGCTCTGCCGAAACAGACACAATAGCCCAAGGTAGTTTTCTACCTGGCCGGCTCCTGTCAATTGTCTTACCCATGCATGCATGGAAGACAGATGTTAAATGATGATGATGATGATATATATGAGGGGTACCTAATAATCACCAGAAACATTTTCCATGGGACAAGCCCACCACTAAAAGCCGCTTGGTGCAAGCCTTAGGCATTAGTCTGCTGACTGGCAGTGGCACTTGTGGTTGTCCTGCCATGTGGTGCATTTTTGTTTTGCAGTGCTTCTACCCTGTATGTTGATTTTCGCAATGGTTGAAATGAAGAGAATGTTGCTGTAAAATTTTGTTTTCTGATGGAGAAAACAGTGGCCGAAACAGTTGTCATGCTTCAAACAGCTTACAAGGTCACTGCCATGAGCAAAAACAAGTTTACAAATGGTTTTCATGCTTTAGGAATGGTCACTTTTCTCTTGAAGACCAAGCTCATTCAACGTCGACTGTCAACCTCCTGAAAGAATGGAAACATCATGGAAATTCATGAACTGATCTTGGAGGACATTCACCAAACAATTGACAAACTTGTTAGTATGACTGGTGTGTCCTGGAAGCTCCTGTCAACGAATTTTGAGCAAAGAATTGTGAATGGAAAGAGTTGCAGCAAAATTTGTGCCTCACTTGCTCACAGAAGATCAAAAGCAGTCACAACTGAATGCGTATCTTGAACTGAAAGAACAGGTGGAAGTTGATCCGGACCTTTTTACAAAAGTCATCACTGGAGACAAAAGCTGGTGCTACGGAATTTGCAGATGTGGAAGAAGTGAAGAAAAAAAAGATAGAAGCATTAAAATGCATCACTACGCAAGAGTTCCAGCATTGATTCCAACAGTAGAAAAAAGCATCTGGACCAATGCATTATTTCAAGTGGAGAATACTTTGAAGGCGATAAAAGTGTAAATATGTAAAACTAATACAACAACATGGCAAAATTCCTGTTTCTTTTGGGTACCCCCTCGTATATGCATAATTTCTTCTCTCCTCAAGACACCTCCACCACTCATCACTTCCCTAACTGCAGCTCTTCCTTGATAATCATTTACTTTTCTTCCTACCCTGAACCATTTCACTTGTTATCTACTATTAATACTGTTCTCTCCACCCACACTTTTATTGATCACACCAACTCACTGAGCCACTAAATCATCTCCTCTCCTGCCACCATACATTCTCTCTTCATGCACTATGCCTGCCTCTCTTCCCTACTCATTATGGCAAGCTACCCAATATCACCTCTCTTTTGTCACTCTCCTGTCTACTGTTTCATCATTACCATCCTACTGTTCTGCATTGTCAGCCATCTCCTACTCTCCACCTCACTCTTGGTCGCTCTGTCTTCCTCATTTCTACCCACCTCATACCTTGACATCTCCCACCACTATATTTTATTGCTTTCTGGCCCTACTCAGTCACTCACAGTCACATAGCTCCTCTACAAGAAATCTGTTCTGCTCTGTCCCCTTCTTTTGTAGTTTTATTCTTACTTTACTTCTCATCTGCTTGCATAAAGTTTCCTCTTTGGGGACCATAGTCTTGCACACTGCATGGTGGTCTTGCTAGTGCTGGTGGCATGGAAAAATGCACCCGTTACATGCTGTTAAGTGGTTGACATTAGAAAGAGCATCTACTTCTAGAAACCATGCCTAAGCAGACACTAGAAACACTGGAGCATAACACTGTCCTTGGGCCCATCAGATTCTATCAAACTATCCAACCAATGCCAGCATTGAACATGGTCGTTAAATGATGATGATGATGATATATATATATACATATATATATATACATATATATATATATATATATATATATATATATATATATATATATATATATATATATATATATATATATTATATAAGGGCATTCATGTATAGTAATACCCTTATATAAATAAATATATTCTAGGGAAGAAATGATGGATTTTTTCCTTTATGAGGTTTTTTTTCACGCTAGCTACTTGATAAATTCTTATAAAAAAATTCATCCTATTATTGAATGCACCAGCATGACCGCAGCCACTTGGCTGAAACACATAAATAAATAAATAAATAAATAAATAAATATATATTACAGGCAAGAAAGTAAATTTCAAATGCAGTATACCTGTGAAAGCAACAGAAAGATTGGGTATTTTACCCTCATAAGATGGGAAAATGTTGCCTGCAGATGGCTATGGAACTTGAACTTGTACCCCTCAGATACTGGCTGAATACTCTGCTATTAGGCTCAATGGCCCACTGACAACAATTACTGGCAATTTTAATGCTAAATAATAGCTTTTAGAATGCGACAACATTTTATAAACAAACTTTGGCAGTGTCAAATGTATTTTGGTATTTTACAAACAAGAATGTGCATTCATATGCTTGATTTTGTGTGTGTGTGTGTGTGTGTGTGTGTGTGTGAGTGTATGTGTGTGTGTATGTGTGTGCGCACATGTGTATTTGTGTGTGTGTATATCTATCTGTGAGTATATTTATGTGTGTGGGTATAAGTATGTATGTATGGATAGATGGATGGATGGATGGGATATGTGGATATAGATGTGAGATATGCATGGATGCATAGATAGATTTATAGATTAATATATAAATTGTAGGGATGAAAGCTGCTGCAATGGAAGATAGAGATCAACAAAGTAGATACACCAGATACGTTCTTCACAATGAACCTATCATTCAAGTTAATGCGAGGCTTTAAAAGAAACACAAATTAGAAAGAGGGAGGGAGGATAAGTAGAGGTAAAGAGAGAGAAACAACAAGAGACAAAGAGAAAGAGAGAGAGAGACTGAGAGGGATAGAGAGAGAGAGAGAGAGAGAGAGAGAGAGAGAGAGAGACTAAGCTATTTTACTTTACTTGTAATACTAAAACCATGGACTAAGATTAATGGGAAGATTTGCATCAAAGCTGTATGAAAGACATGGAGCTTGCAAATCATATTCAGTGTTGGCAGCAGCATCAGTCGTTTTATGATCAACATCATTAGCATCATCTCCACCACCACCACCACCACCACCACCACCACCACTACTACTACCACTGTCATGATTAGCATGAACATCACCATCATAACGATCCGCATCAGGATCATCAATACTACCACCACCACCATTATTGTCGTTTTCATCATCATCATCATCATCTTCGTTGTCATCGTCGTTGTCAATGTTGTCATCACTACCGTCGCTATAATTATCCTGATGAACCTCATCTTTACCACTGTTATCTTTGCCATTGTCAAAGTCATTTACATCATCACTGCCATTGTCATCGTCATCATCATCATCATCATCATCATCATCATCATCCTTGCTGTCATAATTTTATTATCATCATTATTATTATTGTCAACCTCATCATCGTCATCATCATCATCATCATCATCATCCTTGCTGTCATAATTTTATCATCATCATTATTATTATTATTGTCAACCTCAGCATCACCATTGCCATCATTATCAATCACCATCACCATTATCATCATCATCATCATCGCCATCGTCATCATCATCATCGTCATCATCATCATCATCATCATCATCGTCATCATCATCATCATCGTCATCATCATCATCGTCATCATCATCATCATCATTGTGGTCATCGTCGTCGTCGTCATCATCATCATCATCATCATCATCATTTATTCATTCATTCAGTCATTCATTCATTCCTTCTGTCATTTCTTCATTTCCAGATATTGAAGAATTAGACGCAATGTGCAAGAGATCAGATGGCACTGGTACAGGCAGTCATATGATGCAAACGGATAATCACAGCTCATAAGTAAGTGCCGATCCCTCAGAGTAAAATGGTGCCTGTAGAAGAGGGGAGCCCAAGGAGGACTTAGGACAAGGCAGTGAAAAAAAAATTATGTGAAGGTACTACACCTGATAAAGACAGTAACCGAGGGCTGCGGTAACTGATAAGCAATACTGCAGGAGACCCGACCTTGTGCACTGGGTTGTGAAAATATTTTGTTAAAAGGAGGTAATGTACATACCCCCACCAATCACTGCCTACAGCCTATTTTATACTTTTACACTTTCTCTACTATTTCTTCTTCTCTCCATTGTACCTATGTATTGGTTTCAAATTTTGGCACAGGGCCTGCAATTTTAAGGGAAGGAGTAAGTCGATTACATTGACTCCAGTGTTCAACTGGTACTTATTTTATTGACTCCCAAATGGATGAAAGGCAAAGTTGACCTTGGTTGAATTTGAACTCAGAACAATGTAAAGACAGATGAAATGTTGCTAAACATCTTGCCTGGTGTGCCCGTGGTTCTGCCAGCCTGCAGCCTTGCTGTACCCTGTATACTACCTCCTCATTGTCTCTTCTACTCATAATTATTTCTACTCTAGGCACAAGGCCTTGGAAATTTTGGTGGGGAAGGGAGTTAGTCAATTACCTCGACGCCAGTGCATAACTGGTACTAATTTCATCAACCCCAAAAGAATAAAAGGCAATGTCGACCTCGGCGAAATTTGAACTCAGAACATAGCAGCAGACGAAATACCGCTAAGCATTTTGTCCGGTGTGCTAATGATTCTGCCAGCTTGCAGCCTTACTGTACCTATATATTACCTCTTCATTGTCTCTTCTACTCATAATACCATGCTACTTGTAATTGAGATGAAAGCATTTGGCCAGTGCATACTAAATCCCCCACTCGGTTTATATCTGTCTTATATTGTCTCATCTTCCCATCATCTCTTTTCCTACACACTGTACCTTGCATTCTGACCCCCCCCCTACTTCTAACACCCATATCTTGCTTGAGGAAGAGACATTTTGGCACAGGTGTTTTGGCATCACTGATTCAATGCCGGCTTATTTGACATCAGACATTTTTAATGTTTTTCTCATTCTCTCCTTACCTTCCTCACTCTCAAACTCTCTTCCTTTCTCTATCTATCTCTCCGTCTGTCTGTCTGTCTGTCTGTCTATCTGTCTGTCTGTTTATCTGTTTGTCTGTCTGTCTCTCTTTATCTCTCTCTCTCTCTCTCTCTCTCTCTCTCTCTTTCTCTGTTTATGTGTATGGATATATTTCTCTTTATACATACAAAGAAAGGGAAAGTATTTATGTCACTTATTTTTAATTAATAAATTTCAATCTCTCTCTCTCTCTCTCTCTCTCTCTCTCTCTCTTTCTACCTATATATGAATGTTTCTGTGCATACATGTGTGTTCCCCTTCAGCGGCAAAAGGTACAGTCACCAAAACATTTCCTATGTCCAATCAACCATGCCAAATCACCAGTGTCCAAACAGCCGTGCACAGTCATCCCATTCCAGCATGTCCAAGTAACGTAAGTTCAGGTCACATTTCATTAAACTAATTGTTAGCAATAGAGGGTGTGATATTCTGATATGCACTATGTGTTTTTTTAAAAATAGGGAGCTATCTCCCTAGCCAGACATTGTTAATAGCACATGGCCAGAACTGGGAGGATATAAACGATGGTCTCCTCGGATGCATAGGGGATGAATCTTTGCCGTAAGGTTCCATGTGATATGGCTGAAATCAGGCATTGACATGCAATGTCCATTGTGGTGTACCTTCATCTATGGACGGTATTACCTGGATAGCAGTCTAGTAAGTTATTATCCTTTGAAGCGAATCTGCCCCTACCAACTAAGAAGACATTCCAAAGGGAATGCGTTCTGCCATTTCATTGGTGAAAATTTCATCACACATTTACTTACAAATGTTGAACTATATTTACTTTATGGATCCTTGGGGCCAATGGCAACTCTCTTCATAATTAGTTGTTCACCTTGCTAAGAATAGAAAACAAATCTCCCTCTACTTATGATCTACAATCTCAGGAAAAAGGACATACTAGTTAATATAGTGTTACACACTGCTGTTGTTGTTGGCACTCCGTCGCTTACGATGTCGAGGGTTCCAGTTGATCCGATCAATGGAACAGCCTGCTCGTGAAATTAACGTGCAAGTGGTTGAGCACTCCACAGACTTGTGTACCCTTAATGTAGTTCTTGGGGATATTCAGCGTGACACAGTGTGACAAGGCTGACCCTTTGAATTACAGGCACAACAGAAACAGGAAGTAAGAGTGAGAGAGCCTCGTGGAACTTTAGGTGTTTTCGCTCAATAAACACTCACAACGCCCCGTCTGGGAATCGAAACCGCGATCCTATGACCGCGAGTCCGCTGCCCTAACCACTGAGCCATTGTGCCTCCATAGTGTTACACACTATGTCTAGGCATAAAGACAGGATAGTCATGAAAGGAATACCTTGTGTCACTATAGTCTGCAGGATCAATGCTGACTTTGGGTTAAACATCAACAGTCACTTTTGCTATTATGATATTTCATATGTGACTATGCATGTCTGTGTGAGTGTGTGTGTGTGTGTGTGTGTGCGTGCGTGTGTGTGTGAGAATCCTTGTGTGTATGTGTGTGACCCAGTAACATCATATTGAGTGTCAATAACCAAAGTCCAGTCTAATAGAAAAACAAGTGAATGCTTATAAATAAAGTACTTTAAACTTAATGTCATGCATACATGTAAACACGCGTGCACACACACACACACACACACACACACACACACACACACATTCATCTATATGTACACATCTGTCTCTCTGCCTATCCCTCTATATATTGGGTGTGTGGTTAAGAAGCTAGCTTTGCAACTATGTAGCTTTGGGTTCAGCCCTACTGCATGGTACTTTGGGCAAGTGACTTTTTCTATAGCCCCAGGTCAACTAATGCTTGTGAGTGAATCTGGTAGATGGAAACTACATGTGTGTGTGTATCTTTGTGTTTATCCCCCACTCACTGCCTGACAACTGGTGTTGGTTTGTTTACATTCCTGTAACTTAGCAGTGTAGCAAATAAAACCAATAGAATCAGTGTCAGCACCAGGCTTAAAAAATAAACTTGTGGGGTTGATTTGTTCAACTAAAACCCTTCAAGTGACAAAATCAAATAAATGTGTACATGTAACTCGGCCACTTTACCTCCACCAGGCCCAACCCTTGAGAGGAACTCAGCCACTTTGCCTCTATGAGGCCCAAAAGGAACTCAATTTGGGAAACAAGCTTCTTACCACGCAACTACACATGTTTATTAAACTTTTACAAGAAGAGAGCTGACAGTGACTTCAAAGTTTCGGCCTGCTTGTCTTCATCATATACATGCAGATTTGTGTTTGAATATAAAGGACCCTATTTATTTGCAGAACTTATTTCAGTTCACAAAAACATCAGCATCATCACCTTTGTTCTGAACTTTCTCCATCAAGACACACATAAGAGTGTTTGTGTGTGTGCATGTGTATGTGTGTGTGTGTGAGACGTAAGTGTATAGTTATGTTGGTATCTGCTGTATGTGTGTGTGTTGCTTTTGTTTGCATTTGCGTGTATGTGTGTTTGCATGTTTATTTGTGTGTGTGTGTGTGTGTGTGTGTGTTGATGTGGATAGTTGAGTTGTTGGTAAATATTGTTTGTATTTATTTGTGTGTGTTTGTGTGTGTGTGTGTGTGCCTGCATGTATGTTTGTCTGTGTGTATGTTTGTCTGTGTGTATGTGTGTTGTGTGTATGTATGCATGTTTTTTTTGTGTATCCTGTGTATCTGAGTGTGTTAGTTTACATATTCATGGGTGTGTATATATATGTATGTGTGTGTGTGTGTGCGTGCGTGTGTGTGCGTGTGCGTATGCTTGTGTGTGTGTGTATGTGTTCACAGCCCTCTGCAATCTTCCACCAAGCAGCTATTCAAACCCCCCTAACCCTTACCTTAACCACCCCGATCCACCCACACACACCCAAAGTCACTCTTCTATGCACCCTAAGCATTAGAGGTAAAGCACAAGAAACTAAAAAAAAACAAAACAAGATATATATATATATAAAAGAAAGAAAAGCAAGAGGAAACAGCTAAATAACCCTTTTGAAACCAGGCCACATACCAAAATATATCAAGCAGCTGACAAGTTATCCATTGCTCACCTCTCACCTCTGACCTCCGGGTGGCCCAGTAGTGGTGGCAGTGGCGGTGGAGAGAGAGAGTGTGTGTGAAAGAAAGAGAGAGGGGGAGAGAAAAAAGAAAGAGAGAGAGAGATGAAAAAGATTTGCTGCTCATACTTACTCTTGCTGCTGCTTTTCCTCCTCATACACACACACACACACACAACACATACACACACACACACACACATACACACAACACACACACACACACACACACATACAGATGCATTGACACATTCACTCACGCACACATAAATGCATTAATACACACATATACATACATAAATGCATGGACACTCATGCAGGCACGCACGCACACACACACACACACACACACACACACATTAGTGTGGTTGGTCCCCACCCATGCTATAGTACTTTTATTGCTTCCTCTTGCAAGGAGTGGTAGTATTGGTGATTGAAGTGATGGTGGTGGTGGTGGTGGAGGGAAAAGGTATGATGATGATGATGATGATGTTGATAGTGGAAGGGATGTTGGTGGCGGTGGTGGTGGTGGGCTGAGTTGAGAATGATACTGGAAGTGGTGATGGTAGTTGCAATAGTGGAGGGGGAGGTAGTGTGGAATGGAGATGTGAAGCAAAGCATTGTACTGTTGGTAGTTGTTAATGTTGTTGTTGTTGTTGTTTCGCTACAGCTCAATTCTGATTTAGCAGATCTATGATAAGAGGCAATAAGGCAATCCATCTGTGACCATCCTATCTGTTTCTTTTTTTCTTATATGCAAGAAACAAAGGACTGCATTTGGGTGTGTGGTAAGTAACTTGCTTACTAACCACATAGTTCCAGGTTCAGTCCCACTGCATGGCACCTTGGGCAAGTGTCTTCTACTATAGCCTTGGGCCAACCAAAGCCTTGTGTGTGGATTTGGTAGACGGAAACTGAAAGAAGCCTGTCGCAAAACATTCAATTTTTTTTCTCCGTGTTTTTCTCCTTGTTTTCTCCGTATTCTTTCTGCTGACGAGTGTAGCTCGAAACGTTAAAGACTTTCTGTATTCCCGAGCGTTAAACTAATACATCCTTTTGTTGTTTACACCACCTGTCCTCATCTGTTGTTGTTTTTTTCGTAAATTCTCCCATATATATATATATGTATGTATATATATATATCTGTATGTGTCTGTGTTTGTCCTCCCTCCATCACTTGACAACCGATGCTGGTGTGTTTATGTCCCCCGTAACTTAACGGTTCAGCAAAAGTGACTGATAGAATAAGTACTAGGCTTACAGAGAATAAATTCTGGGGTCGATTTGTTCGACTAAAGGTGGTGCTCCAGCATGGCCGCAGTCAAGGTGGATGTGGTGGTAGTAGTGGTAATAGTAGTAGTAATAGAAGTAGTAGTAGTAGTAGTAGTAGTAGTAGTAGTAGTAGTAGTAGAAGTAGTAGTAGTAGTAGTAGTAGTAGTAGTAGTAGTAGTAGTTGTTGTTTAGCCCAAAGTCATCAATAGGATACATGATGATTATCACCCAAATAGTTACTCAAGTTATACAGGAAGGTGTCATAGCCAATGACTAGTTTAGCAATATCATCATAAACTTCTGCAAAGGCAAAGAAAATGCATTTAAAGAGAAGCAACCATAGGGACTACTGGACCATGTTATGAAAAGCCATGGAGAGAGAAATGTAAGCAGTTTTATAAAAATTGAAAATAACCAAATTTTTATCCAAGACAAACCCAGATGATATGCAGTTTAGTTTCATCTAGTGAAGCCACTGGAGGGAAAATCTTGGCTCAGAACAAACTATTATTCCTGCTTTTGTTGATTTGGAAAAGGCATTTTAGACAGAGTGCTGCATTCAGTTCCTTGTGAAGCAATTGCAGGATAAATATTTGGCTAAGAATAAACTATTTTTTTATCAAACTCTTAAGGTACTTAAGGGATTTTATTTTTTTAAAGTACTGGGGTCGATTCATTAGACTTTTATTGCCTTCACAGTGTTTACCTTTTCACAAAATTCAATTAGAAAATTGGATACAACAGAGAACGCAACTGAAAAAAAATAAACAAAAAAAAGAAAAAAAAATGAAGAGAGAAAGAAAAAAGAGAAAAAGCAAAATACCCTATTATTCCTGGTTTTCATTGTTTTGGAGAAGGCATTGACAGGGCACCACATTCAGTGGATGGGGCCTGTGGGGCCTGTGGTTGTAGTCAGTTTACTTCTTTTGATGAAGAGGACTGCACTGCTTTATATATTCTTTCCTTTATTCTTTCACTTGTTTCAGTCATTTGACTGCGGCCATGCTGGAGCACCGCCTTAAAGGGTTTTAGTCAAAAAAATCGACCTTAGGACTTATTCTTTGTAGGACTATTCTGTTGGTTTTTTTTTTTTTTGCCAAACTGCTAATTTTATGGGGGATGTAAACACACCAACATCAGTTGTCAAGTGATGGTAAGGGAACAAACACAGACACAAAGACACACACACACACACACACACACACAACCAGTTTCCATCTACCAAATCCACTCACAAGGCTTTGGTTGGCCCGAGGCTATAGTAGAAGATACTTGCCCAAGGTGCCATGCAGTGGGACTGAACCCAGGACCATGTGGTCAGAAAGCAAACTTCTTACCACACAACCACACCAAATATAAATATATTTGTCATGAAGATATTAATAGGGCCAGGCAGAACTGTATTGCCCTATCATATTGTTTGTACACTGCCGTTATCATTTTGTTCTGTTTGTGATTTCTCTTGGTTTCCTTTGTGTTTTCTATATATGCTTTGAATGAAACTCCTAGTGTTTATATATTCTGTGTATTCTTGATCGTTGCCAGTGCCGCTGGACTGGCCTTCGTGCCAGTGGCACGTAAAAGCACCCACTACACTCTCAGAATGGTTGGCGTTAGGAAGGGCATCCAGTTGTAGAAACACTGCCAGATCAGATTGGAGCCTGGTGTAGCCATCTGGTTTCACCAGTCCTCAGTCAAATCGTCCAACCCATGCTAGCATGGAAAGCGGACGTTAAACGATGATGATGATGTGTGTGTGTGTGTGTGTGTAAGGTGTCCTTTCATGTTGTTGTTTGTATTTGATGTTCTGTGGTGTTGAAGAGATATGTGGTATGAAGAGAAATGAGAAGGGAACTAGGTTTCTTGGTGGCTTAGGTAGCATTGGAGAAGTTGTATAACAACGTTTGGAGAATAGAAGGTGTATTTGAGTGCTAGTTTCATCTGTTTATGAAGCTGTTTGTATCTGCTATGTGAAGTGTGGGGATGTAGTGATGAAGATATAGGCTGAAAAGTAGGAGTGATAGGATGGATCCCTGTGGTCAGAGCTGGATTAACCATTAAGTAAAATAAGCACGTGCTTAGGGCATCAAGAGAAGGAGAGGGCACCAAAGAAATGGTAAATAGTTTACGGCACAAAAGAAATCACTTTAAGCTCGCTAAAATAATATCAGGGATGCCTTTATCTCTACTAAGTATGGATGCAGATGCGTTACCTAAGATTAATTTTGAGGATCTGATCAAAGACTTTGCAATTCAAGAAAGTAGGAGGAAACTTTTCAAATATAAATAAAGAAGCGGTGCTCCAGCATGGCCACAGTCAAGTGACTGAAACAAGTAAAAGAAATAAAAGAAAAAAGAAGGAAGTAAAAAAAAAAAAATAAACATTATTTTCCCTCTAACTGTTTTGTTTTGTTTTGAAAAATAAAAATTTATTTTATGGTTTGTTATTACTTATATTTTAAATTACATAATCTTTTATGGGGCACCGAGACCTTTTAGGTGCTTAGGGCCTGGATGGGTCTTAATCCGGCCCTGCCTGTGGTACTTCATTAAAAGAATTGCTAGTTCCAGAAGCGTTGTTCTCATACCCTACCTAGGCCTGGCAATCTGACAGACAGTTTGCTCACCAGCATTTTGTGCTATTTCATTAATAGGATATTGCTTTTTTTTTTTTTGGTGTGTAAGTGTATTGTAGGAAATAAAAACAAAAGCTTTGGTGATGTCAAAGCTAGTAATAGTACTATGTATGTGGGAGGTTTTTTATTGTTGAAGCCATCATGTACTTTCTATTGTTGATTTTGTGAGCAGTATTGTAGTTGAGTGTTGCGGTCTGAATCTGTGGTGTGATTTGGCAAGGCAGGGGTGGTAGCAGTGGTGATGGTGGCAGTAAATTATTATAGTGACATTAATAAGCTTCTCTGGAATTTTTTTAGCATGTTTATAGGAGTGTGAGATGTCTGCTGTGATATGACTTACCTTACATTTTTGTTGGGCTTTAAGAATTGTTATCATTGTTGTTTAACTTCCAATTTTCCATGCTTGCATGGATCACACACAGAATGTGTCGAAGCAGATTTCTTATAGTCAGATGCTTTTCCTGTCATCAATTCACACTTGTTTTCTTGATGTGTTTTTCAATGAGAGACTAGAAACCTTCACATGATGTCAAGAGAAAGATACAACTAACACATGCAAATATACATATACATACATACATACATACATGCATGCACATATATATATATATATATATATATATATATATATATATATATATATATATATTTCTTTATTGCCCACAAGGGGCTAAACATAGAGGGGGACAAACAAGGACAGACAAAGGGATTAAGTCGATTACATCAACCCCAGTGCGTAACTGGTACTTTATTTATCAACCCCGAAAGGATGAAAGGCAAAGTCGATCTCGGTGGAATTTGAACTCAGAAGATAACGGCAGACGAAATAAAGCTAAGCATTTCACCCGGTGCGCTAACGATTCGGCCAGCTTGCCGCCTTAAATATCATCATCATCATCATCATCATCATCGTTTAACGTCCGCTTTCCATGCTAGCATGGGTTGGACGATTTGACTGAGGACTGGTGAAACCGGATGGCAACACCAGGCTCCAGTCTGATTTGGCAGAGTTTCTACAGCTGGATGCCCTTCCTAACGCCAACCACTCATATATATATACACTAGCTTACATACCCGGTAATTCCCGGGAAAGTGGAGCTTATCCCTTGGTTCTGTTCTCATAATTGTTTCGCTAATCCAATAAGAACAATACAAAGTATGTAGCCCTTAAAATGGTTTTTGTGCATTTACAGAGAATACCAAACTGTCTTACACAGGATCTTGTTTTTAGGAATTCCTAATAAGTTATGAATACCCAAATTGTGAAGTCAGTTATGTAATAACATGAAATTAGTTACCCAATAGTAAGAACCCAAATAAAGTGGCCCCGAAAAATGTGTTCCCAGTGTATATAGAACATAGGAGGAAATACTAATAAATTATGTATACTAAAATCGTGAAGCATGTTACATAACAGGCTAATCAGATACGAGATAATAACAGTTCAAAGTAAATGACTCTGAAAAGGGCTTTTGTGCATTCCCAGAGAATATTACCCTCAGGTGTACTAGTATTGGTATATTTGTGAATAAGTCAGTAACTGAAATAAGTGGATCTATTGTTTAGGAAAATACTATTTACTTGTTTAAAGGTTTTACTGGATAAATTGTGAAAATAACTCTAACAGGTCAAATATTAAGAAATAAGCAAACTCTTTCATTTTTACCAAATAATTTAGGAAAATGAATGGGTTATTTCCCTTGGCTATGTATAAGGATCCCTTCCAGGGGCGAATGGGTTATTTCCATTGGGTTTTAAAATCAAATATATTAGATATATATAAGGATCCCTTCCAGGGGCCCTATTATCGATTTTTCCAACAACCTGAGTATGCCATGAGGTTTCCAGACATGAGTTCTATTCACATGTCAAGTTGGGCGGGGGGGGGGGGGACATACGCCATAGAAACCGGGAAGCCAGGCCCATGAGCCTGGCTAGGCTTTAAAAGGGTGCAGCAGCAGCAGCAGAAGAAGAAGAAGAAGAACTACTACTACTACTACTACTACTACTACCTTATACCTCATTTAGTGTTGACTTTTGTCCCTACCTGTACCTTACCTGTTATACTGCCATCAATTATCTCCATACCTTGAAACATGAATTTGATGGTTCTGTAAATATACGTATGAATTGCAGACACATACTTGTACATCTTTTGTGATGCTAACCAAAAGAGCCACATACTGGAAAAAGCACATTTGATAATTTTTTTTTATTTAGGTTTTACTGAGGCAAGTAGAGTACTACATTCACATTTGTTCCAGGAAACGATTTGCTTGTGTAAACAAGAGGGTTTGAACATGAAAAAAAACCTGTAGAATTAATCCAACATCTTAACCACTGAGCCACCACTAACTTTCCATCTGGAAATGTGAAAAGAAAACAAATCATAAATATTTTCTTGATACAAATGAGAAATATGATAACTAAAATAATTTGATTGTTTGTAATGAGAGATATCTGTGAATGTACCACTTCAGAGAATGATAGTAGCTTTCCAAAGATCATTAGCAATATAAGTGAAATGAAACCATGATTGATAATAGAGAGGAATCAAAACTTGGATGCACATTTCATATCACCACATGAAATACTCCATACCACATGATGTACTATACATACATAGCACTATACCAAGCATATATGCCACTGTAATGAAAATATATACTACTTTCGTGAGCATAGATTTGACTACAGCAGCACACATACTACTATACCAAACACCCGTACCTCTATACTAAACATATATCATACCATTATAATAAACATATATATACTACTATGCCAAACATGCATTCCACTATACTGAATATATGCACAACTAAACCAATATACAGAATATATATACTACTATACCAAACATATAGACTGTTATATGAAATATACATGCCTCTATTCCACACCTTATCATCATCATTTAATGTATGTTTTCCATGTTGGCATGGGTTGGATGGTTTGACATGGAGCTGGCCAGTTGGGGAACTGTCCAGACTCCAATTGTCTGTTGTAGCATGGTTTCTATGGCGGGATGCCCTTCCTAATGCCAACAACTTCACAGAGTGTGCTGGGTGCTAATTATGTGCCACTGGCATGGGTTTGTTTATGTAGCACCACACAGGTGTGTTTTATGTGGCACCGGCTCCTGAAAGGACAAGCTCGTATGTATGGAAGACAGCGATTTTACTTAGCTTGACGTGTCTTATCAAGTACAGCAAATATATACGTCACAATATGCAACATAGATATCATAATCTCAAACTTATATACCATTATACCAAATATACATACTATTATAGTGAACATGTATACCACTTTTTCAGACACGTACACCATTGTACCAAACATATATACCATTATATTAAACATGTATACCACTAAACCAAACAAACATACCACAATGTCAAATATATATATATATATATATATATATATACACACACACACACACACACACACACACACACGCGCACACACACACACACACACACACACACACACACACACACACACATATATATACCACTGCATGGCTCAGTGTGTTGAGCTTACAACGTTGAGGTTGTGAGTTCGAATCATGGACCGGGCTGCATGTTGTGTTCTTAAGCAAGACACTTTATTTCACGTTGCTCCAGTTCACTCAGCTGTAGAAATGAGTTGTGACATCACTGATGCCAAGCTGTATCGGCCTTTGCCTTTGGATGACATCGGTGGTGTAGAGAGGGGAGGCTGGAATGCATGGCTTTCTGCTGGTCTTCCATAAAGAACCTTGCCTGGACTTGTGCCTCGGAGGGTAACTTTCTAGGTGCAATCCCATGGTCATTTGTGACCTGAGGGGGGGGGGGGTCTCCGCAATATATATACCACTGTACCAAAAACATTTATACTGCTGTATCAAGCATACATACCATTATAGTGAACATGTTTACCACCTTTTCAAACATGTATACCACTAAACTGAACATATATCATACCACTATACCAAATATGTATATTATTAAACCAAACAAATATATATATATGCCAAATATATATGTATTTATCAATATGCCTGAGGAGGCGCAATGGCCCAGTGGTTAGGGCAGCGGATTCGCGGTCGTAGGATCGCGGTCGTAGGATCGCGGTCGTAGGATCGCGGTTTCGATTCCCAGACCGGGTGTTGTGTGTGTTTATTGAGCGAAAACACCTAAAGTTCTACAAGGCTCCGGCAGGGGATGGTGGCGAACCCTGCTGGTTCTCTTTCACCACAACTTTCTCTCACTCTTACTTCCTGTTTCTGTTGTGCCTGTAATTCAAAGGGTCAGCCTTGTCACACTGTGTCACGCTGAATATCCCTGAGAACTACGTTAAGGGTACACGTGTTTGTGGAGTGCTCAGCCACTTGCACGTTAATTTCACGAGCAGGCTGTTCCGTTGATCGGATCAACTGGAACCCTCGTCATAAGCGATGGAGTGCTAACCACATATCAAAATACCAAAAACATTTACACTACTATATAAAACACACATACCATTATACCAGATATATATACCAACATGCTAAGCACACATACCATTATATTAAGCATGTATACCACTGTAGCAAACATATATACCACTATACTAAACATGCATTTCACTTTACCAAATACATGTACTACTACATCCAACATATATACCGCTATATCAAAACATAACTACCACTATGCCAAACACCCATACCACAGCATCATAGTGATCCTTGTTCTCTTGTGAATATAGTTTCCAACAACCAAAACGAAAAAACTCCAATAAATTCAATAAGTGGAATATTATTCCAATACCAAAAAAATTCCTCAAAGACAATGCAACCATTGCAACAGAGGTGTGTATAGAGAGTTGTTGGGGGGGGGGGGGGGATCGTGGAATAGTGAAAACAGCAAGGAGTGAGGTTTAAAGTCAGCTAAAACATGGTTACTACTCTTGCAGCTTTATTGTCAGGTGTTTCACTATTAATTGTCTAATCTGTTTAAATATGTTGCATGTGAGTGCAGAATTGATTTTGTCACTTGTAACAGCAATAGAAAGTATAATGTTGTCTTACTGACAGTTAGAGAGAAAAATCTATCAACAGCAATGATATATAGCTACTATAACGAGAGATGTTCTTGTAGTTGGGTTTGGGTTTTTTTGTTTGTTTCTGTATTAGTATTTTTTTTCGTAAAGTTGATTCCTGAGGCTATCTAAGTCTTAAGTAGTCACATGATTCAATATACATGTCTTTATGTATTTCATACATATTGTGTTTATGTGTGTTTTCTGTATAAGTGTTCGTGTGTGTGTGTGTGCATGAGTGTATACTCACAAACACAAAATCACATAAAACACACACATACATACATACATACATATATTATATATATATATATATATATATATACACAGACAGAGAGAAAGAGATAAATACACGCGCACATATATATATACAAAGAGAGATGTAAATATCTACACACATTTACATATACATATATGAAAATTATGTATATGTGTGTGTGTTTGTGTATATATATATATATATATATATATATATATATATAAAATATGTATGTGTGTGTGCATGCGTCTGTGTGTGTGTAAGAAAGTCCAGAAAAAATGAAAGGGAGAAAGGAATGGATGGTCAAGCAAAAAACACATGGTTCACTACATGGTCAGAAAAATATTGTATGTATGTCTGTGTATGTAGGCACAGACATGGCTGTGTGGTTGTGATGTTTGCATTGCAACTTCATGGTTTCAGGTTCAATCCCATCGATTTAGTAACTGTCTTCTACAACAGCCCCAGGCTGGCCAGTGCCTTATGAGTGAACTTAGTTGACAAAACGCATGCAAAAACGATTCCATATGTGTGCATACATGCATGTCCACATGTATGTGTTTGTGTAAAGATATTACATTCCGTTATTGTATGGAAAATCACTGAGCTATGATGCGGGTCTCTCTTGCTATTTTTCTGCAAATAAATTGTCTGATAGCTCTGTGCTTTCAGAGTCGAGTAGAGTGGAAACTTTCTTAGTTGTGAAAAGGGTAGGGTTAGGGTATCCAACTAGAAAACAGTTCTTTAATAATAGGTATTCATTCAACCCATTAGCGTGACTGGCCCTCGTGCCGGTGACATGTAAAAAGCACCCACTACACTCTCAGAGTGGTTGACGTTAGGAAGGGCATCCAGCTGTAGAAACTCTGCCAGATCAGATTGGAGCCTGGTGCAGCCTTCTGGCTTGCCAGTCCTCAGTCAAATCATCCAACCCATACTAGCATGGAAAGCGGACGTTAAATGACGACGACGACGACGATGATGACGATGTTTATATGTATGTGTGTGTGTATGTGTGTATCTCTCTCTCTCTCTCTCTCTCTATATATATATATATATACACACACATACATACATATACACGTATACATACGCACGCACACACACACATATACATACATATCTTTTAAATTTGTTTATGGGAAATCTTTCGAATATGCAAATAAAGCTCCTATTCCATTATGCTGGCCACAATCTAATGATGCTTACTGTTATTTTGGGGTCTACAAATTCCATCCAGGGATTATTGTTATTATCACTATATATATATATATATATATATATATATATATATATATATATATATATATATATATATATATGAGCTGTGTGGGGGCGTTAAACTTCCTTGTTCAAAAATATAAGGACGCAGATAGTGTGTCATATAACCAGCTGGAAACGATGTTTCCCGGGGCTAAATAACAGTAACAATCGTCCTAACCAGGACTGCCACATTATGGTGGCAAATAATCTTTACTCTCTCTCTGTCTGTCTCTCTCTCTCTCTCTATATATATATATATATATATATTTATATATGTATATTTATATGAGTGTGAATGTGCATGTATATATATATATATGTGTGTGTGTGTGTATATATATAAATGTAGGTATGTATATGTACATTTTGTGTCAGTGTTTGAAAATAAATTTCTGTCGCAGTTACTAGTTTCGCATGCGCAGAAACTAGATAATATGCATGTGTTGAATTGAACTCATATCGTTTCTCTGCTGCATTCATAGATGAAATCTGTGTCACTATAATATACGCTTGCATACACACACACACAGACATATGCATACATACATAAACACACCCACACCCACACACATGTATGTCTGTGTGTTGTTGTTCATATGAGAATTAAGGATGAATTATTTTTAATGTTTATAGGTGCATATGCATGTGTATGTGCATGTGTATGTGTATGTGTACATGTGCATGCATGTGCATGCATGTGCATGTGTAGATTGATAGATTGGCAGATAGACAGACACGTGAATAAATACAAAAATATATATGCATTATTCATATCTAAACAAAAGACTGGAATAATTGTGCATTTTTAATTCTATATTACATGTGTTCCATTACAAGACAGGAGTTTCAAAGGAATACATTTAGAAAAAAAACATGTATGGAATCTCCTATCCATAATTCTTCAGACAAAGATACGAAAGTCACGTGCTTCATGAGAACATAGCTTGGATTATAAGGTTATAGGAAATTTCGCCATAAACATTTTGGCTGAAGGAAAGTTCACTTCAAGAAACTTCATTTAAATGATCTACTCTTTTACTCTTTTACTTGTTTCAGTCATTTGACTGCGGCCATGCTGGAGCACCGCCTTTAGTCGAGGAAATGGACCCCAGGACTTATTCTTTGTAAGCCTAGTACTTATTTCTCTTTTTGCCGAACCGCTAAGTTACGGAGACGTAAACACACCAGTATCGGTTGTCAAGCGTTGGTGGGGGGACAAAAACAGACACACAAACACACATACATATATATATACGACGGGCTTCTTCCAGTTTCCGTCTACCAATTCCACACACAAGGCTTTGGTCGGCCCGAGGCTATAGTAGAAGACACTTGCCCAAGGTGCCACACAGTGGGACTGAACCCGGAACCATGTGGTTAGTAAGCAAGCTAACTTACCACACAGCCACTCCTGTGCCTCATTATATTTTTTTTATGTTTGATGTTGAATATAGGTTTGCCTATCTAATGCTTTTATATAAAACTTCTTACCATTCATTTTTTTTAATTTAAGAAAATGCTGACATAATATGCTTACAGTGGATTTGTCTAATGGCAAATTTTCTTATGCGGTGAAATTTCTTACTGTGAATTTTCTGGACATGGGATTATAACCCCTTCAATTTTATTATTTATAATAAATGTAGTCAGGGCTGTATTTCTTTTATCCTTTTACTCATTTCAGCCATGCGGCTTCAGTCATGCTGGAACACCATCGTGCTATGTTTAATCCTTTTGATACCAACTCACTTGAGACTGCCCCCAGACAGTTTCAAAGTGATCTAAATAAAATCCTACCATCAAAATTTCATGTTAATTCAAACACCAGCTTAATAATTGATGCAGTAAATTTTGTAAATTTTTCATAATATTCAAAAATTAATTGTAATAAAGACATGTATATTTCTTTAGAAATATAGTTGCAAAAAGTTTAAGAAGTTCACTTTGAAAGTCTGAGGTTTTGAGTTCAGTTTCACTGCATAGCACTTCCATTACAGCCTCAGGCTGAACTATTAGTATCTTGTGACCTTTGAGTACCTTTAGCAGAATCCACTCTGTTCTGTTACAAAACTGCAGGTCAAGTTTGTGGTTTGAGGATAGTTTCACCTTCAGACCACTAATCTCTGAGGCTCTACAAAGACCAAAGATGCAGCCCTTCCCTTTATGACTAAATCATGAAAAAAAATTTCTTTTTGTTATAAAACCCCTTCATTCTTCCTATACAGTAAAACCATGTGTACAACTTTTTATATTAGTTGAGCTGCAGAAGTTTCCAGAAAATGCCTTGTGGGTAGAACAACTCCTAATTTTCTATCTGCTCCTAATTTTCTATCTTTCAGGCTTTGCTTACATTTTGCTCTTACTGGGCCCTCACAGAGCAGTGAGACCATTTGCCTATGTCTAGCAGTTTCATATTTGAAAACCATGATGTATTCAACCAGCAGCTGGCGCTGAATGCCATACATATGAGGACTAAATAACCCATTGAAACTTCTGCCACATATCTTTATAGCTACAAGGCTATTGTTGTTGTTCACTTTTATGTCAATCTTTTTTAAACAGTCACATGATCAAATGTGTTCTAGCCTTGACCATCCCATCATATTTTTTTTCAGGTATAATGTATCTTGCATTATATTATCAAATGTGTTCTTCCTTTTTAAAGATGATAAGGTAGGATTTGAAGGTAATTACACTGTCGTGTTTAGCAAGTTGAACAACCACATTAAAAGCTTCATTATTGGTTTGTATAGGTACTCAGCTAATGCATATCATAATGAACTGTGATATGAAGAAGCTGTGTACTGATGGTAGGGACTCATGCACTTGATTGACCTTTTCAATAAAGGTGCAAACAGCACTACTACTAACTAGTGGTGATACCTGACTAATGACTGATGGATGAAGGCAGAAGGTGAAAATCATGCAGCCACAAGCTGGCCTCATCACAAAAGATTCATCTCATAATCGGTAGCTGATTGTCGGTGTACATAAATCAGAGAAATCCTGCTGCACTAAGGAACCCTCTCCACACCCGGCTGCCGCCCACACCAACCAACTAACTGACCAGCTGAAATATTCGCACTCATGTAAACCCATAACCCATCCTACCTTGGTGAGGCAGCTGTAGTCAACTCATGATGAGTTACTGCCCCACCCCGGCCCGACCATACAGCCACTTAATGTGTGCACTCACACTATAATCAATAACATGCGACATGATTGGCTGCTGTGCAACTGCTGCAGTATGAAACTGCAGCAGCTGTTGGAGAGATGTTGCTTTCTGATGAAGCTTTCATTGGCTCTTCTGGCTTAATAGCCATCACATCCGGGTATGGTTCAATTAGCTGGTGGGGGTTATGGATGCTGTATGGTAGTGCTGGAGCTTGCGGTAGGGATGGTTGAGTAGTAGTGGCAGTGGTAGCGGCAATAGTGGCAGCAGTACTTGACAGCGGTGGTGGCGGTGATGGTGGTAGTGGAGGTGGTGGCAGTGGCGGAGATGGTAGCAGCGGCAGTGGTGGTGGTGATGGTGATGGTGGTGGTGGTGGTAGTGGAGGTGGTGGCAGTCATTGGAGAGGTGGTTAGGTGTAGTTAAAGGGGGTTAGAATAATACAGGAAGAAAGGGTGAGTGCAGTGAAAGTGTGACTCAGAGAACATCCAGCTAGCAGGCTCCGGCATGCATATATGTATATATATATTTGTGTGTGTGTGTGTGTGTGTGTGTGTGTGTGTATGTTTATGTGCATGTGTATGTGCTATGGATGTTTAACAGTGTGTGTGTGTGTGTATGAAAGTGGTATAGGGGTGGGGTGAGTAATATTTCAGGAAACTTCCAGCAGTGAAAGAAAACTAAAGATAAAACAATTTAACTGAAGGTATCAATGTAATTATAAAAGAAAAGAACAATAAACACACACGCACTCACATTCACACTCATCTATTTGTGTGTGTGTGCGTGTGCGTGTGTGTGTGTGTGTGTGTATTTGTGTGTGTACACTCTCGCACACACATAAGTGGAACAAGGAACAAAATGAGAAACTCTAAATAGCAACCCATGCACAATAGGTCTCAGATAAACCATTTGCACTCTACTTGAAAGTATTGAGTCCTTTTTGTGCCATCTACACCGGTGCAAATCCATTATCATCTGTGCATGTGTGTGTGTGTGTGTGTGTGTGTTTATCTGTGTGTGTGTGCTGGCATTGCTGTGTAGTTAAGAACTTTCCAACCATGTGATTTTTACTTCAGTCCACTTCACAATATCACAGGCAAATCTCTTACTATAAACTCCAGGCAGATTAAAAGCCTTGTGATTAAATTGTGCCAGTGGAAACAGTTGTAGGATTGATTAGAATCTAGGTATTTCAATGTGTCTGATGTCAGGAATGGTTAGGTACCATGCTTGCAATGTTCAGTTCTTTTGCTGGCTGTATGCTGCAAATATGCATCTATGTGACTACACCTCAACCCAGATAAGAGTACATGTAGATCAATGTATATATACATATACATATACATATACATATACATATATATATATATATATATATATATATCATCATCATCATTGTTTAATGTCTGCTTTCCATGCTAGCATGGGTTGGACAGTTTGACTGAGGACTAGTAAGCCAGGAGGCTGCAGCAGGCTCCAATCTGATCTGGCAAGGTTTCTACAGCTGGATGCCCTTCTTAATGCCAACCACTCCAAGCGTATAGTGGGTGCTTTTTACATGCCTATACATATACATACACATACAAAATGCAAGTGTATATACACACACCTTGCATGTGTATACATAAATACACATTCTGTATAATGGTGTATATACATATTATATTACATTATATATATTACATTATTTATTACATATTATATATAATATATATTACATATATATATATATATATTTTCTGATAAATGTTTTTTTCTATTAACTATCTATCTGCAACCCAGTTACAGAGTGTCTTATGAAGTCCACTACATTTAGAGTGTATTCTGCAATTCTTTAGTAGGTACATGAGTTAACAACCTCATATGAAGTAATAAAATATGCTGAAACTAGTGAAGCAGATAATTTTTACTAGCTACAAAAAAAAAAAAAAGTATTAAAATAACTGGTTTAACACCAACATCAACTTTTCATTGCAAAGCTGAAAACATGCTTACTAAAATCACATATTGTAAATTTATATTGCATATGAGTTTATCCAAAATGCTGTGTGGTGCTTCTATTTATAATTTAATTCATTCCCATTGTCAATATTGCACTGTTATGCAAATTAAGACCAACCAGTTTAGTTCTATCTAAGCCACTGCTCCACAACCGACCTTTTTTCATTTGTGGTACACTTCTATTCTTTTGAAACTTTGGTGGCACACAAAACTGAAAAATATAACTAAAAGTATAGGGATAAAAATTATACTCAGGTTACACTATGGCATACCAGTGTGCCGCAGCATACCGGTTGCAGAGCACTGATCTAAGCTATGCAATAAGTATCTATAAGTAACTCTTTTCCCTGTGGTCAGGAAAATGAAAAATTAATGAGTATCATTTAGTAATGTAGTCATGACACCCTCTTGGGTCCCCCCACCATTGACTCAGCAGGACATTTAAGATTCAACAGCTAGAGGAAGTGAGGGCTGCATCAGTAACTGCCTGGAACTCATTTAACCCTTTAGTGTACCGATTATTCTATCAAATCTAATGCTTATTGATTCACATTGATTTCAATTAATCATGCATTATCCTGTATCTTCAAGCTCTTCATGATGTAATTACTTAATGTAGAATAACATTGTAGGGTAGGTGTGAGAGCTTGGATCTGGTCAGTTTGAACATAGAACATTTTGGCTGGATTGGCCAGTTTAAATACTAATGGGTTAAAGCTGGATTGCATGACCCAATGTGAAATGAAATGTGTTACTCAAGGACGTATCTTGCTGCTCAGTTCAGGAATTGAACCCACAAACTTATAAGCATGAGCTGAATAGTCTAACCATTAGGCTATTTACCTTCACAAAAGACAAAATTGACCTCTGGTTTAACTCCCACCATCTACTTCTCATGGCAAAGCTATAAATACATGATTGCTAAAAGCATATACTGCAATTTTATATCGTATCCCAGTTTATCTAGAATGTTATGTAGTGCTTCGATTTATTAATTAATTAATGCTGTCAACAACTGCACCATTATGCAAATTAGGGTAGATCAATTGCATTCTGTTCAAGCTATTCTCTCTATAGTGAAGAAAATGAGCAACTTATCTTTGATGTTACAAGCCATTTGTCGCTCACAATTGAGTATGGCTTGGTAACATATTATGCTTTAGATTCCTTTGTACTTATGAGCAAACATAGGCACTCTCTTGGGCCAGTTACCCTTGACCCTGTGAAGCATTCTTTTAACTCTTTAGCATTAAACACTTCATTGGACACAAAACTCAGCTTGCGAAGACCTGTTGGGGCAAGCGAAAGTGAAATCGTCATGGCACCTGTGCCCATCATCGCCTTCCTGGCACTTGTGCCGGATGGCATGTGTAAAGACATTCGAGCGAGATCGTTGCCAGTGCCACTGGACTGGCTCCTGTGCAGGTGGCACGTAAAAAGCACCATTTTGAGCGTGGCCATTGCCAGTACCGCCTGATTGGCCTTCGTGCCGGTGGCATGTAAAAGCACCCACTACACTCTCGGAATGGTTGGCATTAGGAAGGGCATGCAGCTGTAGAAACTCTGCCAAATCAGATTGGAGCCTGGTGTAGCCATCTGGTTTCACCAGTCCTCAGTCAAATCGTCCAACCCATGCTAGCATGGAAAGCGGATGTTAAACAACGATGATGATGATATCTGGATTGAATATTCTACTTGTTTCATGTTCGATCAGGTCAGATTTGCTTCTCACACCTTCCCAACAATGTCATTCTAAAAATAAACATTCACATCACTGAAATCTCAAAGATACAAAATAATGCATGATTTATCCAAACAAAAGAATGTGAATGGGTAAGCATTACATTTGACTGAGTAATCTGAATACTAAAGGGTCAATTTCTTCTTCTCCATGCTTGCATGAGCTGGATAAAATTTGATGAAACTCATTTTTTATGCACATTGGCACAGAAGTGGCTGTGTGGTAAGTAGCTTGCTTACCAACCACATGGTTTCGGATTCAGTCCCCTTGGGCAAGTGTCTTCTACTATAGCCTCGGGCCGACCAAAGCCTTGTGAGTGGATTTGGTAGACGGAAACTGAAAGAAGCCCATCGTATATATGTATATATATATATATATATATATATATGTGTGTGTGTGTGTTTGTGTGTCTGTGTTTGTCCCCCCACCATTGCTTGACAACCGATGCTGGTGTGTTTACGCCCCCATAACTTAGCGGTTCGGCAAAAAGAGACCGATAGAATAAGTACTAGGCTTACAAAGAATAAGTCCTGGGGTCGATTTGCTTGACTAAAAGGGGTGCTCCAGCATGGCCACAGTCAAAAGACTGAAACAACTAAAAGAGTAAAAGAGAGTATAGCCAAATCTCACATTGTTTCCAGACAAGATATTTCCCCTAGTCCTTTGAACGCGAACTGCACAATGGCCAGAAATGTTTTTAGTGCAGATTGCACAACTTGTCCCTTTGTCTTGACACCAAACCCTAATTGTTTTACAGTTAATGTGCAATGACAAGATATCAAAGCATCAATACACACTCATGTACACTCACACACACAAACTTGTGCACACAGGTATATATGACAGGCTTCTCTTAGTTTCTGTCTGCCAAATCCACTCATAAGGTTTTAGTGAGCCAGGGGCTATAGTAAAGACACTTATCCTGCATGCTGTGCACTAGGACTGAACCTGAAATCCCATGGTTGAGACGACTCCTTAACCACACATCCATACTTGCACTTCTTTGAATAAAAAAGCATATCTGTGTCTGTCTGATTTTCTGTATGTATGTATACACACACACACATGCACACACATGCATATATATATATATATATGTATATATATATATATATATATATATATATATATATATATATATATATATATATATATATATATATATGTATGTATATATATATATATATATATATATATATATATATATGCACACACACACACACATATATATATATATATATGCATACATATATATATATATATACACACACACACACACACACACACACACACACACAAACACATATACATACATACATACACACATGCATGTATATACATACATATATATAATATATATTATATATATATATATATATATATATATATATATATATATATATATATATATGTACGCATGTATATATACATGCATACACACACAATCATAGAGAATGCATAGATGTGGAATACAAAAACACATGTATATTGAATCATGTGACTACTTAAGACTTAGATAGCCTCAGGAATCAACTTTACAAAAAAGAAAGACTAATACAGAAACAAACAAAAAAACCCAAACCCAACTACAAGAACATCTCTCGTTATAGTAGCTATATATCATTGCTGTTGATGGATTTTTCTCTCTAACTGTCAGTAAGACAACATTATACTTTCTATTGCTGTTACAAGTGACAAAATCAATTCTGCACTCACATGCAACATATTTAAACAGATTAGACAATTAATAGTGAAACACCTGACAATAAAGCTGCAAGAGTAGTAACCATGTTTTAGCTGACTTTAAACCTCACTCCTTGCTGTTTTCACTATTCCACGATCCCCCCCCCCCCCAACAACTCTCTATACACACCTCTGTTGCAATGGTTGCATTGTCTTTGAGGAATTTTTTTGGTATTGGAATAATATTCCACTTATTGAATTTATTGGAGTTTTTTCGTTTTGGTTGTTGGAAACTATATTCACAAGAGAACAAGGATCACTATGATGCTGTGGTATGGGTGTTTGGCATAGTGGTAGTTATGTTTTGATATAGCGGTATATATGTTGGATGTAGTAGTACATGTATTTGGTAAAGTGAAATGCATGTTTAGTATAGTGGTATATATGTTTGCTACAGTGGTATATATGCTCACTATAATAGTATATATATATATATATATATATATATATCATCATCATCATCATCATCGTTTAACGTCCGCTTTCCATGCTAGCATGGGTTGGACGATTTGACTGAGGACTGGTGAAACCGGATGGCAACACCAGGCTCCAGTCTAATTTGGCAGAGTTTCTACAGCTGGATGCCCTTCCTAACGCCAACCACTCAGAGAGTGTAGTGGGTGCTTTTACGTGTCACCCGCACGAAAACGGCCACGCTCGAAATGGTGTCTTTTATGTGCCACCCGCACAAGCCAGTCCAGGGGCACTGGCAACGATCTCGCTCGAAAATCCTATGGGAGCCAGTCAGGCGGTACTGGCAACGGCCACGCTCAAAATGGTGCATCTCATGTGCCACCCGCACAAGAACCAGTCCAGGGTCACTGGCAACGATCTTACTTGGCTTGCCGGGTCTTCTCACGCACAGCACATTTCCAAAGGTCTCGGTCAGTAGTCATCGCCTCGGTGAGGCCCAATGTACGAAAGTCTTGCCTCACCACCTCAGCCCAGGTCTTCCTGGGCCTACCTCTTCCACGGGTTCCCTCAACTGTTAGGGTGTGGCACTTTTTCACGCAGCTATCCTCATCCATTCTCACCACATGTCCATACCAGCGCAATCGTCTCTCTTGCACACCACAACTGATGCTTCTAATGTTCAGCTTTTCTCTCAAGATACTTACACTCTGACGGGTATTCACATTGACATTACACATCCAACGGAGCATACTGGCTTCATTCCTTGCGAGCTTACGTATGTCCTCAGCAGTTACAGCCCATGTTTCACTGCCATGTAGCATGGCTGTTCGTACGCATGTGTCATACAGTCTGCCTTTTACTCTGAGTGAGAGTCCCTTTGTCGCCAGCAGGGGTAAGAGCTCTCTAAACTTTGCCCAGGCTATTCTTATTCTAGCAGCTACACTTTCAGCGCACCCACCCCCACTACTAACTTGGTCGCCCAGATAGCGGAAGCTATCGACTACCTCTAGTTTTTCACCCTGGAATGAGATAGAAGTTGTTTCCTGTTTGTTTACAGTCTTTATTGCACCTGAACATCTGCCACAAACAAAAACTAACTTGCTAGTTAACCTACCTTTGATGTTGCTGCACCTCTTATGTGTCCATAGCTTGCACCGGGTACATCTTATAGAGTTACTACCTACTCCTTTTCTACATACTGAGCAGGGCCATCTACCTGAAGGGGTTTGTGTTTTATCTACCTTCCTACTTATTAGGATTTTGGTTTTAGCTAGGTTGACTCTAAGGCCCTTCAATTCTAGACCTTGCTTCCACACCTGAAACTTCTCCTCTAGTTCTGATAGTGACTCCGCAATTAGGGCAAGGTCATCAGCATAGAGGAGCTCCCAGGGGCAACCTGTCTTGAACTCCTCTGTGATTGCCTGGAGGACTATGATAAATAAGAGGGGGCTGAGGACGGAACCTTGGTGGACCCCTACCTCTACCCGGAATTCATTGCTGTACTCATTTCCAACCCTCACCTTACTGGCAGCATCTCTGTACATGGCTCGCACAGCTCTCACTAACCATTCTTCTATCCCAAGTTTCCTCATTGACCACCAGATAAGGGATTGGGGGACCCTGTCAAAGGCTTTCTCCATGTCAACGAAAGCCAGGTACAGAGGTTTATCCTTAGCTAGGTATTTCTCCTGCAACCGTCTCACTAGAAATAAGGCATCAGTAGTGCTTTTACCTGGCACGAACCCAAACTGCATCTCATCTAAATTGATTCGCTCCCTAATTAGTTGGGCTATGACCCTCTCTGTAACTTTCATAACCTGATCTAACAGCTTGATGCCTCTGTAATTATTTGTATCTAAAGCGTCACCTTTACCTTTGTAGCAGTTGACTATGATGCAGTCATTGGGTATGACTCCTTCGTGTATCACCTGGTTCGTAATACGGGTGACTAGGCTATAGCCAACACTGCCAGATATTTTGAGCATCTCTGCAGTGATTCCTGATGGGCCGGGGGCTTTCCCGGTCTTCATACTCTTAATTGCTTTATCTACCCTGGTACTATCAACTCGGATAGCCGGTCCCTCTATTGGGTCGACAAACGGCAGGCTCTCTTTCTCCCATTCATTCTCTTTATTAAGCAATCTATCGTAGTGGCATCTCCAGACCTCTTTCTTTGCATCCTCATTTAGTGCAAGCGTACCATCATCCATGCGAACACATTTCTCTCCTACAACATCACTATTCTCT
>NC_142931.1:132779494-132781994 GCF_046866305.1 Octopus bimaculoides | reverse complement strand
CATGTAGTTAGAAAGCAAGCCTATGATTCCTGTGCATCTTCTGAAGTACTGGTAGTTGCATCCATATGTTTCCTTGTTAACAACTCAAATAGTTTTTTACTTTCTCCTCTCCCACACAGTTTCTGTTATTAATGGTAATAATCTTGAAGACTTCCTTTGAATTGTATCATCTTAGCTGGAACACACACTATCATACATGTATATTTGTATATGTAAGTATGCATTTATCTTTATAAATATCCACAAAAAAAGACATGAGAAACACTTTTCTTTGTGCATTTTGAATAATTTGTTTGGAAAGAATGTGCAAAAGCTGGTGAATTTAGATGAGCAGTCAATTGAATAGAGAGAGGATGATTGATGCATTATGTATGTGGTGTGTATATGTGTGTTTGTAAATAGCAAAATCATCATATGTCCATAAACAAAAACTTAAAATGTGTGTGCATGTGCATTTATATATAATACATGCACCCACACACAAACATACACATGCACACACACACACACACATATACATAGTAGTCTTGATAAGCCTTAAAAGCTAAGAGCTAAGCTGGGAAAGAATAAGAATAGAAGAAAATAGGGAACACAGAACAAAATGGTGTATCCAGAAGAGAGACTAAATATCAGGTAGAGTTAGCAAGAAAAAAAGATGAAAGTAAGATGATTGCTAATATGCTCTGTGAGAGATGATGATTTGAGTGGTGTATTGTTCAAGATTGTAAAGTATTGTATCAGAGTGTAAGTGAGGACAAGTTTGGTAAGAATTGTGCACCGAACCATAGCACCACCCACATCACCCTCATGAGAACTGAGAAGAGAGAGAGAGGCTTAGGAGTGTTACTGTGAATGTTACTATGGGAGGTTGTTAAATGAGGAGGATGTGGGGAATAGAGAGAGAGTCTACCTCAAGTAAGTGGAGGCGCAATGGCCCAGTGGTTAGAGCAGCAGACTTGCGATCATAGGATCGCGGTTTCGATTCCCAGACCGGGCGTTGTGAGTGTTTATTGAGCGAAAACACCTAAAGCCCCACGAGGCTCCGGCAGGGGATGGTGGCAAACCCTGCTGTACTCTCTCACCACAACTTTTTCTCACTCTTACTTCCTGTTTCTGTATTTCAAAGGGCCAGCCTTGTCACACTGTGTCACGCTGAATATCCCCGAGAACTACGTTAAGGGTACACGTGTCTGTGGAGTGCTCAGCCACTTGTGCGTTAATTTCATGAGCAGGCTGTTCCGTTGATCGGATCAACTGGAACCCTCGACGGAGTGCCAACACAACACACACACCTCAAGTAAAGTAGAAGTGCATGGCTTAGTGGTTAGGGTGTTGGACTCATGGTTGTAAGATTGTGGTTTTGATTCCTGGAGTTGGTGATGTATTGTGTTCTTGAGCAAAACACTTCATTTCACGTTGCTCCAGTCCACTCAGCTGGTAAAAATGAGTAATCCTGCAACGGACTGGCATCCCATCCAGGAGGGAGTATATATGACAGAGAAACTGGGAAATCTGTTCTATGCTCCTAATATGGACTATCCAGTGAGACAACATAATAGTCCTTAGTCACCTCCTTTGTAAGGCTCAGTGTCTTGAGATCAGCCTTCAACACTCTAATGACTCTGCCAAAGTAATTTTAATGTATGATAATATATGATAAACTTATTACAAAATTAAACCCTTTTACTGTGAAAATCAGATATATCTACTCTATTGCAGAGAGCAGTTTTATATACCGATCTATCTCTTGTTGAGATATGCCATGTTTGAAACTATTTTCTGTTGGGATATGTCAAGTTTACTGAGGCAACATGACTGGCAGAAAATATTAATTCTATTTTTTGGTAGACACTTAACATCATTTCTGAAATAACCATGAAATTTGATTTCACAGTTAAAGGATTAAAAAGGAGGTAACTTTTGTAAGTTCATACATAGTATAGGCTGTTAAATAATCCTTTCTAATTTTGGTACAAGGCCAGCAATTTTTAAGGGGAGGGGCTAAATCTAATATATCAACCCTAGCATTTGACTGGTATTTATTTTATCAACCTTGAAAGTATGAAAGGCAGAATGATATTGGTAGCATTAAAGCTCTGAACATAAAACTGGAAAAATTGCCACTAAACATTGTCTGGCATGCTAACACCTCTAGGTTATTAAATAATACAATAATTGAATTATTAAATTATTAAATAATTAAGAAGTAGATTAATTAAAATTAGTAATAGGAATCTATGCATATGGTTAGGGCAATAGTAAAATAAATGTTGAGATAGAAAAATATACGGAGGAATGGATCAGAAGAGTTAAAAGGGTTAAGGATTATGAAAAATGTAGTAAATATTAGGATTGTTAAAGAAGGGAGGCTTAAGGAATTAAAAGATCACAATTGTATAATTGTATATTAAAGTCTTAATAAAGCATTATATTTACATATTAATAATATTAAATTAGAACAAAATGTTAGAGAGTAATGATCAGTTTAATTAGTGAGGTT
>NC_142931.1:132769494-132774494 GCF_046866305.1 Octopus bimaculoides | reverse complement strand
ATATAAAGAATAAAAAGTTCTGAATGGTACAACAATGCACTATAATGCAAACAATGGGCTATATACCTGTTGTAATTTAGTCATCCATAGTCTGATAATATTTTGGAATAAAATTCCTTCTTCAGATATTCTAAGGAATTTTATTCCAAAATGTTATCAGACCATGGATGACTAAATTACAACAGGTATATAGCCCATTGTTTATTATAGTGCATTTTTGTACCATTCAAAACTTTTTATTCTTTACAAACAGTACACAATGCTACAAGCGAACTACAATACTCTCCTATGTATATATATATATATATATATATATATATATATAAATAAAAGTGTCTGTAAAAGTTTTCCCCAATTTGAAATAGAATGTTTTGCAATTATTATTGATTACATGTGTATTTCATAATGCACATAATCAATAAAATTGCTTTCTACTGAAACATGTGTAGCACAGACTGAAGTTCTATTGTCCATTCTTTTTACATTATCATATTTTTACTAAATGTTGTATGCAACTTATTTTACTCATAGGATTGGAGTCGTGGAATATCTGTTATCCTTTCAAAATTGCTCTAGTTTTGTAACAGAAGAATGGAATATTATTAATTTGATTAATTTACTAATTATTCTGTAAATGTTCCCTCAAAGTATTCCACTAGCTAATCACATGCAGGACACAACTGAGCTACTGACCAAAAGTGACATGATCCCAGCTAATTGATGTGTGTATGTGTATATGTGTGTGTCTGTATATATGTATGTAGATCAATGATAGAAAATGGAATGAATGGTATTCAACATCATCATCATCATCATCATCATTTAACATCTGCTTTCCAAGCTGGTATGGGTTGGACGGTTTGACTGAGGACTGGTGAACCAGAGGCTGCACCAGGCTCAATCCGATCTGGCGAAGTTTCTACAGCTGGATGCCTTCCTAATGCCAACCACTCTGAGAGTGTAGTGGGTGCTTTTACATGACACTGGCACAAGGGCCAGTCAAGTGGTTCTAGCAACGACCACGTTCAGAAGGTGTTTTTTACCTGCTACCTGCACAGGAGCCAGTCCGGTGGCACTGGCAATGACCATGCTCAAATGGTGCTTTTCATGTGCCGTCGGCACAGGAGCCAATCCGTGGCCCTGCCAACGATCACACTCGGTATTCTTTATTAGAAATCCCTACCATTGTTTTGACACATTTTTACACCTTTAATACATTGATGAGGGGTTGTATAATCATTATCATACATTCAAGGTGCATTTTACACCTTGGATGAATGATAATGATTACACAACATCTCACCAATGTACTACAGGTAATAAAAATGTGTTGAAACAATTCTAGTGATTCTAAATAAATAATATCATTCATTCCATTTTCAATCATTTATCTATTTATATAATCTCTACAAATACTTTGGAATTTCTGATGTATATCCAGTAGCAAGAGCATTTCTACTGTATGATGACATCAGGTAGCCATTTACTGTGGACGAGCTTTGCATAGCATTCTAGAAGATCTTTTACTTGAATCTTATTTAACTGTATGCACGCGTACATGTATGTATGTATGCATGCATGTATGTATATATGTATGTATGTATGTATGAATGTATGTATACTCTCTCTTTTACTTGTTTCAGCCATTTGACTGTGGCCATGCTGGAGCACCGCCTTTAGTTGAGCAAATCGACCCCAGGACTTGTTCTTTGTAAGCCTAGTACTTATTCTATCAGTCTCTTTTTGCCAAACCGCTAAGTTACAGGGACGTAAACACACCAGCATCGGTTGTCAAGCGATGTTGGGGTGACAAACACAGACACACAAACACACACACATACATTTATATATATACATATATACGACGGGCTTCTTTCAGTTTCCGTCTACCAAATCCACTCACAAGGCTTTGGTTGGCCCGAGGCTATAGCAGAAGGCACTTGCCCAAGGTGCCACGCAGTGGGACTGAACCCGGAACCATGTGGTTGGTAAGCAAGCTACTTACCACGCAGCCACTCCTGCACCTATGTATGTATTGCTTCTTTTAGTTTCCATCCAGTAAATCTATTGCCATGCTGTGGAACTGAACCCAAAACCACTTTGAGAAACCAGCTTATCCACCAATACAGCCAAGCCAAGCTTCATTTTTTTAATTTTGATTTCTGCTTTCTAGTTTGCTAGAACTGACAGAAATTACCTCAAATTCCAAGCACATCTTTTTTTTACTCTACATACTTCTACTTTTACTTTGTCATCTGACGAGTGTTATTATTGTTGTTGTTGTTGCTAACATCATCATCATCATCATCATCATCATCATCATCATCATCATCATCATCATCATCATCATCATCATCATCATCATCATCATCACCACCACCATCATCATCATCATCATTTCATGCTTTTGATAATTTTTCCATTTTTTTTTTTGTAGCAGTCTTCCTTGCAGTATTGTCAAAAGCAAATTCTTCAGAATAGCATTGTAATTATATGAAAATATGTTAAACTTCTTGGAGACATAGATACATACATACATACATACATATATACATATGCGTGTATCCATACATATAAGTATGTACGTGCATATGCAAATTTATGTAGATACACCCCCTCATATGTGTGTGTGTGTGTATGTATATATATATATATATATATATATATATACAATGTGTGTGTATACATATATATATACATACATATATTGTGTGTATATATGCATACATATATTGTATGTATATATATATATATATATATATATATACACACACATATATATAAAGTCTGTTAGGTTGTCATTTGTAGTTATTATATATTATAAAGAATTACAAAGAAATAAAAACAAAAATAATGAAAACAACAGCAACAACAACAGATAACAACTGAAATATATCAAGAGAAATAAAAGAGAAATAAAATAAACATTAAAGAAAAAAAACCCCAAAACAAAACAAAAATGAAAAAGCAGGGGTTTGTTTGAAATGGAAGTCAAGCTCTAACATCACTGAGTGATTTCGAAACGATATTTAGGCGGAAATAAGGTTAGAGGTTACGAATACCACAATGTGACTGATAATGATGACCACCACCACCACTACCACCCACCCAGCCACCCACTCCGAATCTAGGAAATAAATAAATAAATAAATAGGTAAAACATAACAAGGAAGTAGCGAAAATATATAAAACCGACAACAACAACTTAGAGCTGCAGCAACAACAATAAATACTTAGAAAACAACTCTTCAGTTTTGCCCTTTCTTTGGCTGACGGCTGTGTTTGTTGTTGATCAAATCTGGTTCTGCTTCAGCACAGATTATGAAGAGTTTAATGTCATAGGCAGCATGTAGCATCTCGGTAATCATGTCTATATATTATTGTTAAATTATAGATATGTACATATACATACATACATATACATACGTACCTATACATACGTACATATATATATATATATATATAGGCGCAGGAGTGGCTGTGTGGTAAGTAGCTTGCTTACCAACCACATAGTTCCGGGTTCAGTCCCACTGTGTGGCACCTTGGGCAAGTGTCTTCTACTATAGCCTCGGGCCAACCAAAGCCTTGTGAGTGGATTTGGTAGGCGGAAACTGAAAGAAGCCTGTTGTTTATATATATATATATATATATATATATATATATGTGTGTGTGTGTGTGTGTGTGTGTGTGTGTGTGTGTGTGTGTCTGTGTCTGTGTTTGTTCTCCCACCACCACCATCGCTTGACAACCAATGTTGGTGTGTTTTTGTCCCCGTAACTTAGCGGTTCGGCAAAAGAGACCAATAGAATAAGTACTAGGCTTACAAAGAATAAGTCCTGGGGTCGATTTGTTTGACTAAAGGTGATGCTCCAGCATGGCTGCAGTCAAATGACTGAAACAAATAATAAAAAAAAAGAATATATATATATAGAGAGAGAGAGAGGGGGAGAGAGAGGGGGAGAGAGGGGGAGAGAGAGGGGGAGAGAGAGGGGGAGAGAGAGGGGGAGAGAGAGGTGGAGAGAGAGGGGGAGAGAGAGGGGGAGAGAGGGGGAGGGGGAGAGAGGGGGAGGGGGAGAGACAGACATCGAAGTGCACTCTTCAAAACTCACATGTAGAATAAGCACAAGGTAAAATTACTACCTTTTTTTATAACAAGTTGATGCAGATAGTTTAACCCATCCCCCTTCTGACTTTTAATTCATGCAATTGATAAAGAAACCCAATATATATATATATATATATATATGTATATATATATATATATATATATATATATATATATATATATATATATATATATATATATATATATATATATGATCATATTAGTTTCTGTCTACCAGATTTGTTCATGAAGCTTTGATCAGCTCATGGCTATAGTGGATGACATCTACCTCAGGTTCCAGGTGATAGGATTGAACCCAAAACCCCGTGATTCAAAAACAAATTTCTTATTACACTACCTTCTCATATATCTATATACCTATCTATCTATCTATCTATCTATCTATCTATCTATCTATCTCTCTCTCTTTCTCTCTCTCTCTCTCTCTCTCTCTCTCTCTCTCTCTCTCTCTCTCTCTCTATATATATATATATATATATATATATATATATATATATATATACCAGATGATAGTGATATTAACATCCATCTTCCATGCTGGCATGATGTGGATGGTTTGACTGGAGTTGAGGATTGCATTGTGCTCCAGTGTCTGCTTTGGCATAGTTTCTGCAGCTGGATGACCTTCCCAATGCTAACCACATTACAGAGTATGCTGCATGCTTTTATTGTGGCACCAGCACTAGTGAGGTCACCATGTAACTCACAGGACCAAGATCGCTTTCAGCTGAGTGAGGCTACATTAGAGAAGAAGGTGGCCTTATGTTAGTAGATGAGGTTTATCTTTTGCATGTTTCAGTCACTTGGGCTCTGCTTTGAAGGGTGTTGTAAAATGAATCAACCCTACTATTCTTAAGTCTGATATTTTTGCAAA
>NC_142931.1:132751994-132764494 GCF_046866305.1 Octopus bimaculoides | reverse complement strand
CGTTAAACGATGATGATGATGATGATGATGATGATGATATATATATATATATATATATATATATATATATATATATATATATATATATATATCTGTAAAAATATGTAACATTTATTCGGTAGCCATGATAAAACTCTGAGTTTCGGATACCGGGTGGGAACCCACGCCGCCATCTCTTCAGTTATCCGTGGCCGTAGTTTTATCATAGCTACCGAATAAGTGTCACATATTTTTACAGATAAATTCCTCTATTTACATAATATTGAGGTCTCTTTCTTTCTTTTGTTGTCCTTTCTATCAATATATATATATATATATATATATATATATATATATATATACATATAGATATATATATTTATCTGTGTGCGTGTGTGTGTGAGCTACTGCTTGACAAATGATGTTGGTGTGTTTACATCTCTCTAGCTTAGCAGTTCAGCAAAAGACACTGACAGAACAAGTACCCGGCTTTAAAACATAAATACTGGTGGCGATTCTTTTAGCTAAAATTCTTGAAGGCGGTGCCCCAGCATAGCTGCAGTCTAAATACTGAAACAAGTAAAAGAATAATAAGAGACATATATCTATGTATGTCTATATATATATGCAAGTATATATAAGTAAAAATGCATGTGTGTGTGTATGTATATATGCATCTTAGAGAAAGAGAGAGAGAGTGGGGAGAGCAAGAGTGGAGGAGTGAGTTGTATATGTTAGATAGTACAGTGAATCTGAATATCAGAATATGAGTAAAAGATGAACACAAAGAGAAAGAAGTGGGAGTGTGACTGACAGATCAAAAAAAAATATGAACCCATACACATTCACACACATGCTCAAACATAGAGAAAGTAAAAGAAAGAAGGAGATAAAAGAGAGAGTGAGAGAGAGAGAGAGTGAGAGAGAGAGAGAGAGAAGGGTAGTGGTGGATGCAACATACATACAGCCACTCATCGTACATGCTTTGTACTTTCACTTTCACTCTCACTGCAGCTGCAGCTGCACTCAGTGCGTTCAAAGACCATATTGTCAGCATCACATGCAACCAGCTTGAATGATGTCCAATGTGGTGTTTGAATCAACCCGAGCTGTTTGTTCTTGTAGATAGATACTCTACCCTGCTAACCATTTCCATACACACACATACTTAGACATACACATACATATTTATAGACATATATATATATATATATATATATATATATATATATATATATACACACATACACATATGTATACACACACATATATGCACACATATATATATATATATATCATATATACATATATATATATATACATATATATATGTATATATATGTATATATATATATATATATATATGTACATATATATATGTATGTATATATATATATATATATATATATGTGTGTGTGTGTATATATATATATATATACATACATACATACATACATACACACACAATACATCCACAGAAGTTGTTTTTTTTTTGTTATGGACTTATGGACACTTTGTTCTGTTAGTTACTGCAATACTCATGCATATACAGGAACAATACATACATATATACTCACGTATCTACATCCATTAATTCATTCCACTGCACACAAGTTGTTTGTTCTTGTGACCACTTTGTGTTGTTAGCCATTGCTTGTGCACATGCATACATACTTGTACACATACACACAGCATTATGCATGCATGCACTCACACACATTTAGAGATGCACATTCATGCTTCCCCCTCTCTCTCTCTCTCTCTCTCTCTTTCTCTGTCTCTCTCTCTTTCTCTGTCTCTCTCTCTTTCTCTGTCTCTCTGTCTTTCTCTGTCTCTCTCTCTTTCTCTGTCTGTTTCTCTTTCTCTGTCTCTCTCTCTTCCTCTGTCTCTCTCTCTCTCTTTCTCTCTCTCTCTTTCCTCCTCTCTCACTCCTCTACATTTGTCCCCCTCCCTTCCATAGTCTCTACAGTTTCTCTCTCTCCCTCACAGGCATACACATTTTCTGTCTGTCTGTCTCACTCTCTATTTCTCTTTCCCTCTCTCTCTCTCTCTCTCTCACATTCTCTCTCTCACATTCTCTCTCCCATATTCTCTCTCAGCATCATTACCATGCCAGGCAAAATGCTTAGCGACATTTCATCTGTCTCTATGTTCTGAGTTCAAATTCGGCTGAGGTCGACTTTACCTTTCATCCTTTCTGTAGGTCGATAAAATAAGTACCAGTTAAGCACTGGAATCAATGTAATTAACTAGCCCCTCCCCCCCAAAGTTTCAGGTCTTGTGCCTAATGTAGAAAAGATTATTATTATTGTAGTTGTTGTTGTTGCTGTTGTTGTTGTTGTTCTAAATAAGTAAAGAGAAATGGGAACACTACTAAATATATCCTTCACCCAGTGTCCTCAGCCGATCTGCTAAATAAGCGCAAATTAGGAAGGTTACTTTTTTCGTCTTTGTTCATAGTATTCCAAGCAAATGTATGGGAAATATATGAGGAAGAGATGGCAAGAATGTAAATCACCAAGTTAAGAAAAACAAAAACATAGTCACAAAAAAAACCCCCCCAGAAACATAAAGTAATCAAAACAAAAACAAAGAACTCCAGAATTTTTTTTTTTTTAACCATTTCTTCACAAGAACACAGTTTTAATGAAATGTAAATAATACCTATTTCTGTTATTGTTTATTGTTTTTTTTTTGGTGGGGGGGGGGGGGGGTTCTTCTTGTTCTTCAACCACCAACTGAGCAGATGACAAGAAAATAACAAAACTCTTTGGAAAAAACCTACAAAGGAAACGAGTTTATTTCTAGTAAGATTTCTTCTGTTTAAAATTACCCCGCTGCTCTTATTCTCTTTCTCTCATTCATATGTTTGTTTATGTATGTGTTTTTACACACACACACACACACACACAATAAACATGTACATACATACATACATACATACATACATACATACATACATACAAACATACATATATATACTATACTTACGTACAAACATACATACAGACAGACAGACTATGAATTCATATTCATACCAATAATAATTGGAGCACTGGGTTTTGTTAGTAAAGGCTTGAAGAAGAATCTGTTAAACTGAGTGCTCTTATTTGTTTTTGTCTTTTTTTTTATATATTTATACATGCATTTTTACCTTTTCTGCCTTTTACTTGTTTCAGTCATTTGACCGAGGCCATGCTGGGGCTCCACCTTGAAGGGCTTAGAAAAACAAATCAACTCAAGTACTTATGATATACTTCTCTTTTGCCAAGTCATTATTACATGGACATAAACAAACTAACAATGGTTGTCAAGCAGTGATGGAGGACAAACACAAAAACAAACACACACATACGTACACACACATACGTACACACACATACGTACACACACACATGCATACACACACATGTGCACACACACACAACTGGTTCCTTTCAATTCCTGTCTTCCAAATTCACTGACAAGGCTTTGATCAACCCAAGGTTATAGCAGAAGATACTTGTCTAAGGTACCACACAGTGGAACTGAACCCCAAACCATGTGGTTGGGAAACAAACTTTTTCCAACGCAGCCATGCCATTCAATTTTTTTTTTTTTATTATATTTATTTTGAAAATTTATTATATACTAATTTACTTGTATAGTTATTAAGGAAATATTTGCATATTTAAAAACCTTACTTTTCGGTTTTAACTCAGTCTTTGGAATAATTTAGTGAGCAAAAGAACAAGCACAACAAGCAAAAGCTATTGTTTCTCTTACTGTCTTATCATTTGTTTTCCTCTTGTTGTGAGAGATAAATACAAATGAATGATGTTGGCGTGGACAGAACACAGAAAACAGAACATGAAGACTGAGATGAATAAAATAGCCATTTCTTTTGAGCTCTTAATACCATAGTATTACTGTATATTTATTTGAGCATGTGTTTTATATATATATATATATATATATATATATATATATATATATATATATATATATAAGTATACGTGTGTGTGTTTGTACATGGTTAGAAAGCCTGCTTTCCAAGTATGTGATTTGAGGTTCAATATCACTGCGAGGCACCTTGAGGATGTACCTTCTATTATAGCCCTAAGCCAAACAAAGCTTTGTGAGTTGATGTGGTTGATGAAAACTGAAAACAGCCATCATTCATATATATATATATACACACATATATATACATATATAAATTTAGTAAATGGAGTAAAACGCATATGTTAAATGAATTCTTTTATTTCCAACATATGTTTCGAAGATTATAAATTATACCTTCCATAGGAATAGGTGATGTTGATAAGGATGTAATCTTCTCTTCAGGGAAATACATAGGAACCAGCTTAACCGTAAGACATTTTAACCGAATTTTGTGATCTTTGCTACCCTGGTATCTATCAACCAATTTATTTTGTCCGAGTTAATTATTAACTTAGAGAAAATAAATACATATAATAAAATATATATATACATATATCTATATATATAAAAATGAGAATGTGTGTCTGTCTGTCTGTCTGTCTGTCTGTCTGTCTGTCTGTGTGAATCCCTAAAACTCGAGAACTACGGAACCAATTTCATTCAAATTTTACAGATGCCTTACTTAGGGTTCCAGTTGTGTTTTAGTCAAAAAAAATTTTAACTTCTTGCAGAGTTCGAGCCCACGGCAACATAATATCTCCTCCACTATTTAAGTATTACGTGTCAAAAGTGAAACAAAAACACTCATGTCAAATACTTTCACTTTAAAAATGAAACTATTCTACTAACTGAAACAATCACAGTTTGATACTGTAATGACAGATACTTTCAGAGAGAGAGAAAGAGAGAGAGAGATAGAGAGAGAGAGAGAGAGAGAGAGAGAGAGAGAGAGAAAGAAAAAGAGAGAGAGAAAGAAAAAGAGAGAGAGAGAGAGAGATGTATATGTGTACATATAGATGTATATGTACACGTTATTCCACTAACTGAAACAATCACATTTCGATACTGTAATTACAGATACTTTCAGAGAGAGAGAAAGAGAGAAAGAGAGAGAAAGAGAGAAAGAGAGAGAAAGAGAGAGAAAGAGAGAGAAAGAGAGAGAAAGAGAGAAAGAGAGACAAAGAGAGAAAGAGAGAAAGAGAGAGAAAGAGAGAAAGAGAGAGAAAGAGAGAAAGAGAGAGAAAGAGAGAAAGAGAGAGAAAGAGATGTATATGTATACATATACATGTATATGTACACGTATATGCATAGATATATATAGATATAGATCTATATGCATACATGTATATGTATACATATGTGTAGATGTATATATATATATATATAGATGTACATGTATTATGTACACATATATACATATATACATGTATACAGATATCTATACATATATACACCCATCACACACAAACACATGCACACAAACACACACATTAGTCATTTGTTTTCTTATCCAAAACTACGTCAAAAGTACTGAACGGATCTTTATGAAATTTGGAAATTATATTCTATGTATAACGGCCATAACTCCCATGAAAATTCATATATTTTTGATGTTGATGAAATTTTAACCCGAACATAGCAGATGAGCATTATTTGTAATTCAACGGTACAACGGTGTAAGACTACCCTTTCAGATATACTTACATTGTGATTTCTGCAATGTAGTGCATAAATTGTCAAGTAAATGAGACGCATCTTTGCCTCTACTGATTCACTTGCAAAGTGTTGAGTAAAATTATTTCGTTGCAGACCTCCTTTGGGTCTTTTTATTATCACTGCGACACACATAGTCCCCAGTTGGTAACATTGATTTCAAGGCCCTCCTAGATGAGAGACTGGCATTCCACTTAATGTCTATGTTCCATGCTGGCATGGATTGGAGAGTTATTAATGTAGAAATATGGTATCGTAGCTACTAACAGTTGAGGGTTGCGTAGTCTAGACGGCGTTTTTAGATTTCATTATTCTCTTTAACCCGGGCAAAGCCGGGTATTTCTGCTAGTATATATATATATATATATATATACATGAACCTCTGTTGATTCACCAGAAGTGATAAATTAAAGCATTCAATACCAATGTAAAGTATTCTTTAATGCATTATAACTGAAAGACTCCAATTTCCAGTGCTCAAAGTAGCTCATTTGCAATCATCAGTCGGTAATCTGACCCTGATTTTCTTTTGAAATACTCTCTGTTTGAATATTTTTTGGAATATGAAATGAAAGTTTGGAGAAAATGCTTACCCTTATGTCATTCGGTTTAAAAACCTTTATGAACGATACATGCAAAATGGCTGCTTCAAGCTCACACTTTTGATTTCATTTTTGGCTCTCATAGTAATATTATTATAAATGTCTTAAACAGTGTATCGTTGTGTTGACTAGACTATTGGATGTTATTATTTACCGCTGGTTACAATGCACCTCATTGCATAGCTTTCGAAAGATACTACCCTAACAGCTAGGCAGACTGGTTAACATAACCTACTAAACAGAACATCAGTCTGTCACAGGAATAGCCATTTACATCCATATGTATGTTCATATATATATATATATATAAACATGTGTGTATGTGTGATTGTGTATAAGCATGAATGTGCTTATGTATGTCTGTTTGAGTCTCCTTATCTTGTCATAGCATGATAATTGTAAGTGAGTATACATGCAGTTTCATTTCCAATTGTTCATGAAAGCATGGCTGGCTGTGGGGAAATAATACCTTGCTTGGAAATAGGTGAGGGTTAGTAACAAAAATGTCATTAGGCCATAGAAATCTGCTTCGTCTAATTCTGCCTGGCCTATAAAAGCATAGAAAGGTGGACATTAAAACAATGATGGCAAAGATGCTCCCTGGAGTCACTTCCTCTTCTCATTCGCAATATTATCTGTTCCAGTTTTATTATCCACTGATCATTGATTTTTGTGTCACTAGTTATCTCTTCCTTTTTACATCAGCCACATTTTACAGCTGCTCTATCTCCTTCTTAACACCCTCTCATACCTGCCATCATTCTTAACTCACATTGGCTTCCCCCAACCTTTGTTCACGACTCACTATATCCATCCCTATGTACCTCTAATTTCCATTCTTGTCCTTGTACATCTCTCTCTCTCTTTCTCTCCCCTCTCTCTTTCTTTCCCCTCTCTCTTTCTCTCCCCTCTCTCTTTCTCTCCCCTCTCTCTTTCTCTCCCTCTCTCTTTCTCTCCCCTCTCTCTTTCTCTCCCTCTCTCTTTCTCTCCCTCTCTCTTTCTCTCCATTTCTCTTTCTCTCCCTCTCTCTTTCTCTCCCTCCCTCCCTCCCTCTTCTCTCCCTTTCTCTTTCTCTTTCTCTCCCTTTCTCTTTCTCTCCCTCTCTCTTTCTCTTTTTCTCCCCTCTCTCTTTCTCTTTTCTCTCCCTCTCTCTTTCTCTTTTTCTCTCCCTCTCCCCTCTCTCTTTCTCTTTTTCTCTCCCTCTCCCCTCTCTCTTTCTCTCCCCTCTCTCTTTCTCTCCCCTCTCTCTTTCTTTCCCCTCTCTCTTTCTCTCCCCTCTCTCTTTCTCTCCCCTCTCTCTTTCTCTCCCCTCTCTCTTTCTCTCCCCTCTCTCTCTTTCTATCTCCCCCTCCCCCTCCCTCTTCCACACTCCATTACCTAACCACTCTACACATTGGCTCTCTATTTCCCATCCTTCATCCGTCTACAGCTTTATTATACTGCTCCTCTCCACCCTTTCTCTACTGCCAACTCTTCATTTCTTTCCGAGCCATTTCTATTTCTTTCATTTTCCCCCTCAAACTCCTATTTACCATTAACCATGCCCCACCCCCATTCTTGTTTGCCATTCACAACATTCACCTTTTCCTCCAACTTTAACCATCTGTCACTTGTCTCTGACACAAATGCAAACTTACCTACCAACCCTTCCAAATTCCCTGTCTTTATTATTGCTTCTATTCACCTCATACTGCATTGGTATGCCCTAACACCTTGTTGCTACTCTCTTTATCTCCCTTCCCAGTAACTCCCACCTACCCTTATATAATGTTGGGGTAGCCATGTATCTCCTCTACAACAAAACACCTATTCTTATCCCTCTATCTTATTTAGACTCTCAACTCCTGGCATAAAGATATCGCCACCTCTACTACATATCCACTTGATAAAGGGGATTTTTTTTGTCTTCTGTGTCACTTGGTGACCTCACTAGTGCTGGTGCCACATAAAAAGATCCCAGTACATCCTGAAAAGTGTTAGGCAATAGGAAGGGTAACCAGCTATTAGAAATCATGCTAAAGTAGACACAGGAGGAGGTTGATGCAGTTCTGTGGCTTGTCGGATCCTTGAATTCTCTAACCTATGCTATCAAGGAAGGCAAATGTTAGATGATGACAATGAGGATGATGATGATGATGATGACGATGATGATGATGATGATGTTGTTGATGATGACGATGTGTAATGATGATGATGGTGATGATAATGATGATATATTTCAAATAAATATTTTATGCACAAACAGCATGTGTTGGAATATCTAAGATAAATTTAATTTAGTTAGCTTGCAGTTTATAACATTTTACACAGTGGAAGGTAAACAAATGTAAATAAATCTCATTTTCTCCACACACAGAAGTGTTTTATAAACTGTAGGCTAATCACATTAAATCTATCTTATACTGTATGTGTATGCATGTATGTATACATATATACATTCATACATACATACATGCATACATGTATGCATACATGTATGCATACATACATATATACATACATACATATATCTGTGTGTACTTTATATCTGTGCACACATGTATACTCTTATCCACATATACAGTTTTTGAATTATTTTGTTGCAAGCTACAGTATGTCTCCATCGTAAAGGTCTTGTCAAGCAAATGGTAAATTATTACAAGGATAAGTTAAAGAATATAACTTTATTGATGGAAAATTTTTGAGGTTGAATTAGAAAAGGAGAAAAAAAAAAGAAAAGGAAGAATAGGAAAGAGAAGGTAAAAGAAGAAAAGAAAAGAAAGAGAGAGAGAGAGAGAGAGAGAGAGAGAGAGAGAAAAAAACAATTAATTTCTAATATGGTTTTTTTCTTATAACAATTTTGTTGAAATTTTAACAGGTTTTGTTGTAAAAGGAGTATGGGTGTGTAAAGAGAAGGGTGAAGGGGAACGGGAAAGGAAAGAAGGTAAAAGAAAATTATCATCATCATCATCATCATCATCACCAGCATCATCATCATCATCATCATCATCATCATCATCATCATCATCTTCTTCATCATCATCATCATCATTCTTTAACATCCGTTTTCCATGCTGGCATGGGTTAGACAGTTTGATTGGAACTGGCAAGCTGCAGGGCTGCACCAGGCTCCAGTCTTTGGTTTTTATTGCTGGATGTCCTTCCTAACACCAACCCAGAGTGTGCTGGGTACCTTTTACGTGACATTGGCACACATTGTTTTTGTCTTGGTATAAAAAGATGGGCGGCTACACCAAATATTCTGCTCAATATCACAGATTTGCTTGTCAGTTGTTTGACCTTAACCAGTTGAGCATGTCCCTTGGTGGCTGATGATATGTGCATCTCTGATCACGAGCAGAAGTAGTGGGGGAGCATCATAGCCATGTGTTGAGAGGAATTCTTTGGGGTTTGAATAATACAACCTCTGGAAACATGGGTGTTTCATTCAACATCCTTAAAGAACCCTTGTTCAGGGACCTTTTCAGCGGGATGAGCTACTCGACCTGAAGAAAATTCTAATTGGGCCCCACCTGCGAGGTCATGCGCTGCTTATCTTAATATGAGATCACCATGTTGTGTACATAAGGTTGTGATGCATGTGCCTGGTGTACCCTTATCAGACGGGTTGTCATGATGGGTATAATGGGCTTTGTATATTTTACTCCAGTGTCACTTTGATGGCATGTGCTGCTCTCTCACTCAATAATAATAATAATAATAATAATAATAATAATAATAATAATAATAATAATAGTTATAATAATGATAATAAAAATGGTTTCAAAATTTGGTACAAGGCCAACAAGTTCAAGGGTGCGGGTAAGTCAATAACATCGAACCCGGTGTTCAACTGGTACTTATTTTGCTGACCCTGAAAGGTTGAAAAGCAAAGTCAACCCTGATGGAATTTGAACTCAGAACATAGAGATGGACAAAATGCTGCTAAGCATTTTGTCTGGTGCACTAATGATTTTGCTAGCTTGCCACCCTAATAATAATAATAGTAATAAGCAGCAGCAGTAGCGGTGGCAGTAGTAGTAGTAGTAGTAGTAGTAGTAGTAGTTGTCGTAGTAGTAGTAGTAGTAGTAGTAGTAGTAGTAGTAGTAGTTGTCGTAGTAGTAGTAGTAGTAGTAGTAGTAGTAGTAGTAGTAGTAGCAGAAGTAGTAGTAGTAGTAGTAGTAGTAGTAGTAGTAGTAGTAGTAGTAGCAGTAGTAGTAGTAGCAGAAGTAGTAGTAGTAGTAGTAGTAGTAGTAGTAGTAGTAGTAGTAGTAGTAGTAGTAGCAGAAGTAGTAGTAGTAGTAGTAGTAGTAGTAGTAGTAGTAGTAGTAGTAGCAGTAGTAGTAGTTGCCTTTCTATATAAGAAAATGTCTCTATGACGTGTATTATGAAATCCTGGTATTGTTTATATTAGGAAGAGTTCAGTGTTTTTTTTTTGTTTTTGTTTTTTTTTTCTTCCTTGTAGAAACATTTTTGGAAGTGTGTAAAGAATTATGGTATTAGAAATATTATGTTTTATTAATATTTTATCGAGGGATATATTAAAGAATAAGCCTCAGTAAATGTCAAAATTCTGAGATGAGTTGTTCTTATTAAAGAATATAATATTCCATGCTAATAGCCTCATCTTTAGAACCTATATTTGTACCTATATTTATAGCTACATCATATTTTTATGATCTTCTATTATCATCAGGTTTTCTTATTCCTGGCTTTCAACTTAGAATGGCTTTCAACTAGGAACTTTTACTTTTAAATTAAAGGTGGTATTACTTTCGTCTGTTAAACCATTGCAGTATGTACACTGGTCCAGTGGTTAAGGAATAAGAGTTCCTAGTTCTATATTGCCCATGGCATATGGCATAGTGCTTAAGAGCGCAGGCTACTAACCCCAAGATTCCAAGTTCAATTCCAGGCAGTAACCTGAATAATAATAATAATAATAATAATAATAATAATAACAACATCGAAAAATATCTTGGGGAAATTTTGAACCTGGGTTCTCATTCCTAAGACACCTACCAAATCTACTGACAAGGCTTTGGTCAGCCTGAGACTATAGTTGAGGACACTTCTCCAAGGTGTCATGCAGTGTGGGACTGAACCTGGAACCATATGGTTTGGAAGCAAGTTTCCTTCCACACAGCAACACCTGCACCTAATGTTGATAATAATAATAATACTAATAATAATCCTTTCTCCTGGGGGAGGGGACTAGTCAATTACATCGACCCCAGTGTTTCACTGGTACTTAATTTATTGACCTCAAAAAGATGAAAGGCAAAGTTGACATCAGCGGAATTTGAACTCAGAATGTAAGGACAGACGAAATGCCACTAAACATATCGCCTGGTGTGCCAACAATTCTGCTAGCTGGTGTGATTTGAGGGAATTTGGTTACTATTCCTAACAAGCCAGATGATTGCATTAAAGTGTCCTCAATGGCTCAACCTATCTTTCTTTCTTTTACGTGTTTCAGTCATTTGACTGTGGCCATGCTGGAGCACTGCCTTTAGTCGAGCAAATTGACCCCAGGACTTATTTTTTGTAAGCCTAGTACTTATTCTATCAGTCTCTTTTTGCCGAACCGCTAAGTTACGGGGACGTAAACACACCAGCATCGGTTGTCAAGCGAAGTTGGGGAGACAAACACAGACACACAAACATACACACACACACACATATATATATATACATACTATCGGCTTCTTTCAGTTTCCGTCTACCAAATCCACTCACAAGGCTTTGCTAGGCCCGAAGCTATAGTAGAAGACGCTTGCCCAAGGTGCCACGCAGTGGGACTGAACCCGGAACCATGTAGTTCGTAAGCAAGCTACTTACCACACAGCCACTCCTGCGCCTATGCAGTATTCTGTATAAAAGGTTTGAAATCACTTCCTCACTTCCTTACATCCACTCTGTTTATTTATTATTCTTACCTTTTTCACCTTTTACCTTTTACTTCTTTCACTCATTGGACTGTGGCCATGCTGGGGCACTGCCCCAAAGGGTTTAGTTGAAGAAATTGACCCCCAACAAATATCTATTTTTTAAGTCTGGTACTTATTTGCTGAACTGCTAAGTGACTTGGATGTAAACAAACCAACAGTGATGGGGAACAAATGCACACACACACACACACACACACACACACACACACACACACACAATCACAACACACACAATTACACATGTTATGTACAAGGACTTCCATACAGTTCCCATCTACCAAGTCCACTTGGTTCGCATAGAGTTGTAGTAGAAGACATCTGCTCAAGGTGCCACACAGTGGGACTGAACCTG